>NW_028234405.1:20677367-20682367 GCF_977035675.1 Penaeus japonicus | reverse complement strand
GAGAGAGAGAGAGAGAGAGGAAGAGAGAAGGGAGAGAGAGAGAGGAGAGAGAGGAGAGGATGAACGGATGAGGAGAGTGAGGGAGAGTAGAGAGAGAAGAGAGAGGAGAGAGAGAGGGAGGAGATGAGAGAGAGAGAGAGGAGCAGAGGAGTAGGAGAAAATTCGGGAGAAAAAGTAGAAGAAAAACAAAAGGAGAAAAGCGAGAGAGAGAGAAGAGTAAGGAGGAGAGTAGATAGGAGTGAGATAGAGTGTGAGGAGGAGGAGAAGGAGGAGAAGAGAGAAGTGAGAGAGGGAGAGAGGAGAGAGGAGGAGAAGTGAGCGAAGATGAGAGAGAGAGAGAGAGAGAGAGGAAGTGAGAGAAGAGAGAGAGAGGGGAGGAGCAAGAGAAAGAGAGAGGAGAGAGAGGAGAGAGGAGAAGAGGAGAGAAGAGGAGAGAGGATGAGAGAGTAGGAGAGAGAGAGGAGAAGAGGAAAGAGGAGAGAGAGAGGAGAGAGAGAAAGATAGATAGAATAGATTTAGAATAGACAGAGAGAAAGAGACAGAGAGAGAGATATTACGAAAAGATATTTAGATATGATTATAAACCATAACGTTTCGAATGATTTAGATCCTCATCAGCAATTATCATACAGTCCGTTAGAATCCCCTTTGAGAGTTTTTTCAATTATCAAGAATATGTTTCAATGAACATGTGCACGAATCTGACGATTTAGCTTGCACTAATTCATGATGGATAGATTGTGAGCGAATAAGAAATATCTAAGATCTGGAAATTTCTTGGAACTGGTTAGAAAAAAAAAAAAAAAAATATATATATATATGAATATTAAGTTATAGTAGGGTATATATAGATTATTTATCATATATATATATATTTTATATAATATATACTATAGAATATATATATACATATACACACACACCACACAACACACACACACGCACAAACACACACACACACTCACACACAATATATATAATTATTCAGATTTTTTTATATATATATATATATATATATATATATATATATTATACACACACACACAACACACACCACACCACCACACACACACCCACCCATACTCCACACACACCCACCCCACAACACACACACACGAACCAACACACCCACACACACCCACACCCACCCACACTCATACACACACCACACTACACACACACACACACCACAACTCACACACACACCGCACACACACACACACACACACACCTCACACACACATATATATATATATATCTATAAATATATATATATTATATATTTATAAATTAATATTTATATATTATATATATATATATATATATATCATATATATATTATATATATATATATATTATATATATTTATATTACATACACACCAAACACACACACACACAACACACACACACACACACACACACACACACACACCATCCACCACACACACATATATATATATATCTATTTATATATATTTATATTATATATATATATTGTTATATATATATATATATAACAATATTTATTAATACACACACACACACACACACACCCAACCCACACAACATGATATTATATATATATATTATATATATTATATATATACTATATATATATATACATATATAATATATATCTATGTATGATACAACTATATATGTGCTCCACTCCTATATTATATATATATATATATATATTATCTATATATACTATATAAAATATATATATATATATATATATTGGTATAGTATATATATATTCTATATATATATATATCTATACACATGCAAAATATATATATTATATATAATATATATATATATTATATAACTAATTAATATTATATATATATATATATATATATATATATATATTTATACTATATATATAATATTATATATATATATAATACTATATTATATATAATATACTCTAATATATATAATATATATATTATATATATATTATTTATAGATAGATAGATAGATTTAAATCCTAATACCAATATGCATACATACATTATATATTTCATATATATATGATATATATATATATATATATTTATCAGTATATATATATATATAGAGTAGCGAGCGATAATATAGATATATTATATATATCGATATTTATATATATATATATATATATATATTATATATATATATTTATATATATATATATTATCTTATTAATAATATATATATAGAGAGAGACGAGAGCAGAGAGAGAGAGCGAGAGAGAGAGATGTATTATGTATATAAATATATATATACATCCACACCCACACACACACACCACACACCCACAACATCCACACCACACACACAACACACACACACACATATATATATATATATATATATATATATATATATATATATATATATATACACATATACACATATATATACATATACATATACCTGTATGCACAGGTATATGTACCATAAATTACAGAGCGCACGTTCCCCATGCCACGCATAACTTTTACCGATTTTCCCCTCTCTCGGCGAGGAATCCTCTGCGCTAAAGAGGCAAGGACAGAGACCAAGAGATGAGTACACAGGGAGAGGAGAACTAAATTTCGTAACACATATGAATACGGCTGCAGCTTCAGAATCTATTACATCTACATATCTAGGAAGCAAAGTAGACTAATCTCAGCCATGAGCAATTGCTAATTCTCCACACAAGTGTTCATAGTTAGCGTTGCTGATTATTAAGCTAACCACCGTATGTACGTTGAGAATATTGAAATCAACATTACACACCTGAACTGCACCTCGGTACACCTTACGGAAGTTGGTTACTGAAAAGTTAATGTTTCTGTATATGAATATAGATCATATGACATAACGGCCTCACCCCGGGGGGGGGCGCCGACCCCCCTGCCCCCCCCCCCCCCCACCCCACCCCCCCCCCGCGCGCCCCACCCAAACGCGTAGGGCCCCGCACCCCCCCCCCCCAGCCCTGCCCCCCCCGCCCCCCCCCCACCCCCCCCCACGCCAACAACCCCCCCCCCACCCCCCCCCCCCCCCCTCCCCACCCCTCCCCGCCCCCCCCACCCCCCCCCCCCCCCCCCCCCCCCCCCCCGCCCCCTCCCGCCCCACCCCCCCTGCCCCCCCCCCCCCCACGGACCCCACCCCGCAAAACGCGTAGATACATATTGGCATATTGGTTATTTTTCGAATCATAGGCACTTCTGTTTGTGGTAAACTTTCAATGGTGATGCACGATTTTTTTTTATATCAATAAAGAAGTTGCCAAGAAACATTCATAATGATTGTGTAATACGAACAGGCTTGCCATCCGAGTAAGTCTTCTTTTATAAGGACAATGTATGACACACACACACACACTAATTTAGAGATTGGGACAACTAGGAGGAGTCAAAGGAAGATTCCTCGAATGGATGAAAGACATTCTACTTGTAAGACATATAAGCTCAGAAATTAGAAGGAAAGAAAGTCACGTGAGACGAGAAAGTAGCGGAGCACCGACAGGATATGTCCTGACACCGATAATGCAAAGCTATAGCGATGGGTCATAAACGAAGACTCATGCCGAAGCTTCCAAAGTTGAATTTCAAAATGGAATGCAACACTAACAAATGCCATATAAAAATCGACCTATATAAATTAGGAGGCTCAGTACTGACCTTTGAATGATTGTAAAAATCTACAACATTCCAGAAATTACACACATTAAAATATGCACTAAATGTTAGCATTAGTCGCAAACATGGAAAGAGAACTCATGTAAGTAGACGATGAAATGATAAGAAAATTATATGATGAGCCTCATAAGGTCTTCTCTTGATTACGCGGCAGCGGTGTGGAGTCCCAACTAAAAAAGGGAGGTAGACAAATTAGAAAGAGTTCAGAGAGCAATCAAGGATGGGCGCCATAGTGTAGGTGGTACGCGTAGAATATAGATAAGAAAAAAAAGACAAGAAGATAGAAAAAAGGGGGCACCCTGAAGTCTGTATTACGAATGTCACAGAAACGGTCAAGTTTAACATTTGAACCCGGAAAGACTGGGATTGGAAAATAAAAAGTTGAAAGCAGCGATCTAGATATCATTGTTAAAAGTTATAGGATGATTTAACGTAAAAAGCATACTCACACTCGCACATACACATACACACGTACACACACACACACAAACACACACATACACACACTGTTGTTTATATTTTGCGCACGGATCTGAGTATACATATATATGCTCATACAATCACACACACACATACAGACACTCACACACGTGTCTGCCCATAAACACATGTATACATACACATTGATAACCTTTTGAAATGAAAGATTAGCCTTAAGCGAACACCTGTGAAGTGGACTTTTAGCAGCTGAACCCCTAGGGTCCTTGCCATCACGACCACGACCACGAGTTAGTAGGCCCCTCGTTCTCGTCACAACAGCGCTTGTCCGGTTAGTAAAATTGTGTTCTACGGTCTAGTCATGTATACTGAAGAGGAAGGTTTTCCAGAAGATGGGGTCAGTCGTGTTAAGATTAAGGGAGGTGTTAGCGAACAGTGTCAGGAATTGGGACGCTTTTTTGTGTGTTAATTTTTTTTAAAATCTTTATAAAAAATCGAGATAATTGCTTGTGAATGTTTCATGGATTGGTTTTGATTCTGTAAGTTTTCAGTTTCAATTTCTATGGTTGTTCTTAGATATTTTTACCTCCAGTCTGCAGTTAGTTTACGTGCATAACTTCTTTGATTAGGTAAAACAAACGAAACAAAACGATACAGTATAAATACATATAAGGTTATAAAAAATAACGCAATACCAGTAAACAAAATAAGCAAGAGTGATATTTGTAAAAAAAAAAAAAAAAATCTAATGATATACGGTTTCAGTATATGCATAATATGCAACACAAAATAATCAATTTTATGACTACCTGACTTACGTCCTGTTTTCGGGTGCCTGACTAGACAAAGTTACCAGAAATAGATGGGAAAAGTGGCCCAATAA
>NW_028234405.1:20652367-20659867 GCF_977035675.1 Penaeus japonicus | reverse complement strand
TATTAGAGATAGTTTTATATACATATATATATATATATATATATAGATATATATATACACGTGCAAGGTATAGTTATATATTATTCTTATATATAATTAGATTGTGATAGAGTGTGTGAGTTATTTATATAGTTAAGATAGTGAGAGTTTTTGACTTGCAGAGGGCCCCCCGTCCCCCCCCCTATAAATATGCTTATATTAATACTAATATACATATATATATATATATATAATATTATATATATATATATATATATAATTATATATTTATATATATACATATGTTATACCCATTTTATATATATATGCTATATTAGGAAAATATATATAACCATATCAATATATTTCTATATATTATATATATTATATATATATCTATATCTATATTATATATATAGCATTTTAAATAAATAATAACTATATATCTATATTATAAATAATATATTAATATTAATATCTATATATATAATATATATATATATATAATATATATCTATATATTATGTTTACGGCTCAATGTTAATACTTGCCATAATGTGTACATTAGGAACATTTGGTAATGTGGACATTGGGCAAAAATGGCTTGGTTAGGTTAGGTTAGGTTAGGCTAGGTTAGGTTAGGTAGGTTAGGTTAGTTAGGTTGGTTAGGTTAGGTATTAGGTTAGGTTAGGTTTTGCCTCAATATGAACATTAGGCAAAGAGGTTGCCTAATGTACAACATTAGGCAACTATTAACATTGAGCATAACATATATTTATATTATATAAAATAATAGATAACATATATATATAGTATATATATATAAATAATATATATATATATATATACTATAATATATATATATATATATAAAATTATACACACACATTTACACATTTGTTTACACAAACACACACTAACCACGACATTTATATATATATATATATATATAAAATATATATATATCAATATATATGAAATATATATTGAGATTTTTTTTTTATATATATATATATATGATATATATATAAATAGTATATATATATAATTATATATATCTATATATATATAGTTATATATATATATATATATATATATATATAGATATAGGTGTGTGTGTGTGTGTTGTGTGGTGTGTGTGTGTGTGTTTGTGTTTGTGTGTGAGAGTATGTATAGTGAACATATATCTATATATATATATCTAATATATATATATATATATATATAGTATATATATATATATAATATTGATTATATATATTGAGATATGTATATATAAATATATATATACATACTACATACCTACATATCCCATATATATATATATATATATATATATTTATATATATATATAATTATATTAATATATATATATATCTTATAAAGACATATATATATATATATATATATATATATATATATTATATATTCTATATATATACTATATATATATTATATACTTATAAATACATATATACATATATTTTTTTCTTTTTTTTTTCTCGGATAGGCAACTGCAGACAAAATACCAATACAATCTCATTATATCATTACAGTATTCACATACACTATTTAACAAAGTTATCCATTAAAACTCAAAAATATATAATCATTCTCTGTACGGCAAGTACATTGTATATATAACACATACGTGGTAATTTGAACCAAGATTCAGAGTGTAAAGTGTACAACGTTTAGTATCTCTATAAAACGTTATTTGTAAATGTTGACATATGAGACAGGTAGCGCCGGGCCATGTTGTTTGATATCATTGAATTCATAATTGCCTTTCATTTTTTCTTGCAATATTTTGATTTGTATTTTTATATTTTGAAAAATTTGTAATTATTCTTTCGGTTACTGTTCATACGGATGGAACAGTTTCAATCACGAAGTTATGTTATGGAGTAGTGTAGACCTATGTCATATAGAAAGTAATAACATTTCTTTTACTGCACACTTGCTCGTCTGCCTAGTTCATTTTAGTTTATGTACAATGTGTATTGCCTATTTTGTGTAGTATTGTGTATATAGAATACATAGACGGCCATGTAATTTTATTTTAGAACACTAATAACTTCATTGAAAATTATTAAACAAAAATAATTCGGTAAACTTCTTCAGTACATCCGAAGTGATTTTTGTAATTGTTCAGTGGTGTTTATGAATGAGTAAAAGAATAAGCATCATGTATATATATCCTCTTGTTTACTTTCGCTCATCTGTATTTTTTTTCTTCAGACATCTTTATGGCCTGTTCCAATAAAGCACACGTGGTTATGTCATAAGAATACAAAATAGACCTTTACGGAGAGTTTTCATTTATGTCTACCCATCACTTCTTTTTTTTACGCACACTAAACTCTGCCCCTTCCCTCGTAACCTTATCCGTTTATCTAATATCTCGAGCGGGCCTAAGATGTAGAGTAAACACGCCTCTTATATATTTTTTTTTAAACGAATCTGTATCTCAACATATTTCCTTTACCTGAGCCAAGGCCTTCATATCTTATTTACCAGAAGTCTGTATCTTAAACACTCAAGGCATTTGAAGGTATCTATTTTTTTTTCTTAAAAGAGATAGAAGTTGACTTCTTGTGTACATTCTTTAAACCTTTTTAAGGATCCACTTAAGACTTATTAAGAAATTATCATTCGTTTTTTTTTCTACATGAAAGAATTAGCTTTAAAGTAGAACTGGTATGAAGAAAGGGACGTGAGTGTCGCGGCCAGAGGAAATAGGCCTTTGTGAACTGGAGGACACATCACAACCATAATTAAGAATGAAAAGGTCTGAATAGAAAAAAGATATATGAATATATTACAAGGAGAAATTAACAGAAATTTGGTATTTTTTTGTGAAAACTATGGAAACAGATCAACACCATGATATTGCTACTTCTTTTTGATATCAGAAAAAAAAACGATTACGCTTTCCGCTCTGCCACACCAACCTCACCCAACCACGTTTAACTACCAGAAATCCGAGGATGTATAAACATCAAACCTCTGTGCATCCAGTCTTAATATGGGATTGTGACTCTACGGTACCGAACCACCACTTTTCATTATCTTGTCTTTGCCAGATTCTTGTACTTGTTAATGAACCTAGGCTTCAGCTATATGAGACAATGGGTTTCTCCTTCCCTTTGGAATTAGTCTTAAGTATATTTATACAAGTTGACAATGGGCAGTTTAAAAACAGGGTCTTTGTATATTCTCTCCTATGCTATAGAGAAATATGTTGTACATATTTCTTAATATCCGTATGGTGCGATATTCAGATACATGAATTCTAATCTATATTTCAAATACACATTCATCATTTGGACAAACCATAATGAATCATATCATCTGACTTACCTTATCTTCAATTAGAAGAAACTTAAACACAAGAACAGATGACACCAATAAACAAAATCTACAACCTCTGTCATATGCATCGTATAGAGGAAGAAATCAATGATTTTCTCACCCTCTGTTTATAACACTGCACCTAAAATCTCAGAACCATTTGTATGGAGAGAAGTGAGTCTCACAGAGCCCTGAGAGTCTTAATTGTTCGTTTCCAAGGAATGGTCGGCTTTCTCATTAAGATAAGAGACACCTCATAAAGTGGTCTGTACATTAGGGAAATATGAACACATCTTTTTTTTTCATAGAGAAAGAGAGAGGATAGGGAGAGACGGGGGCGGTTGCAGGAGTAAAGGTCGTTTAAGATTTTTTTTTTTTTATATAATTAATTCATTTGTACTTTGTGGTTTTTACTGACTTCTCCTCATCTTCCATTTCTGCTGTCACTCATCTTTAAGAATATAGGAGCATATAAAAAGAAGGCATACGAATGAAACAGGAAGATGCCTCACAAGATATCTCATTATTCTGCTGAATATGAGAGACAGGAGAGAGGAGAGGAGAGAGATGGGACGGAGTAGAGAGATGCGAACTATCTCACTAGAGAGAGTCTAGATGAGAGAGAGGAGAGAGAGAGGAGAGAGAGAGCTCGGAGAGAGGGAGAGAGGATGTGAGAGAGAGCGAGAGGAAGGAGAGAGAGAGGAGAGAGAGGAGAGAGAGCAAGAGAAAGAGAGAGGAAAGAGACAGATTAAGAGAGAAAGGAGAGAAAGAGAGAGAGAGAGAGTGAGGGTGAGAGAGAGAGACGAGAGACGAGGCGAGAGAAGAGATGAGGAGAGAGAGGGACAAGAGGAAAGAGAGAAAGGAGAGAAAAAGAGGAGCGTAGAGAAAAGAGAGAGAGAGAGACGGAAGAGGAATAGCGGAGAGAGGAGGAGATTGAAGAGAGAGGACGAGAGAGAGAGAGAGAGAGAGAGAGAGAGAGAGAGAGAGAGAGAGAGAGAGAGAGAGAGAGAGAGAGAGAGAGAGCAAGAAAGAAAGAGAGACAACAGGTATCAGGAAAAAAATGACAACGAAGGGGAAAAAAGAAGGTAAACAAGAATAGCACAAATGGATGATATCGCAGAATAATGATGCACATATCATCATCATCATCATCATTTTTATTCCTTTTCCTTTTACTACTACTGCTATTTCGATAATGATTAGCATCAGCATTATGATTATGAGCCTCTCCTCCCCATATTTCCCCTTCTCCTCCTCCTCCTCATTATCATATCATAGTCAATATTTTCTTTCTTCTGCTGTCATCATTATCATCGGTGTTAATGATATCATCCTTATTTATGATCATCTATATTATGTTGATTAATGTTATCATCATTATTATCAGTATCATTAATATTACCATCATCAAAAGCATTATCATTAATATCATTAACATGTGTTATTCATATTTTTTATATTAGTATTATCATTATATTCATGGGTGTGATTATTCTACCTATGTTTTCCATAATCATCATTGCTTCTATTTTTCTTATTACTATCATTATCTTCAATACTGTCTATATTACTATCGTTATTATCATTATCATTGATATCATTATTATCATTAGTTTTTTTGTTTTTGTTTTCATCCCCTTTGCTATTACTACCATTATCGTTGTGATTACCATCACAACGTATCAACACAATTATGATCAATACCGCCATTATTGCCATTATCATCAGTGCTTTTACTATCATTGTTATTGTTTTTTTTTTACTATCACTACTGCTATTATTAATTCTACTACTACTGTTATTATGGTTAATATCCTCATTATTATTATCATTACTTTTAGTAGTATCATCATCATCGTCACTTTCGTTATTACTATTATTGATTTACAATTTATTACTATTATCATTATCGTTAGTATCATTATCATTATCATTATCCTTTTCCCTAGTATAATCATCATTATCACTATTATCATTATTACTATCAGTATTATTTTTATCATTACCAATATTATCATTAATATTATTACTATAATTATTATCAATATCATTATAATAATGATTATTATCATCATCATTGTAATTACCATTATCATTATCGTTATCATTGTTATCATTATTATCATTTATCTTTATTACCATACTATTATCATTATCCTCATTGTTATCATTACCGTTATTCTTATCCTTATTATCATTATTATAATCGGTATTACTATTATGATCCTAATCATTATCATTATAGTTATTATTATGATTGTTATTATTATTTTCATAACTGTCATTATTATCATTACTAATATTAGCATTATAATCCTCCTCCTTATTATAATTATCTTTCTCTTTATAGATGAAAATAATTAATTTAATTTCATAGTGATTTTCTTATTCGTGATAACATTTCCATAAGCAGAGGCGAAATAAAATTTTATTTATATCTATGAAATTTTGCTTACTGGATTAAACTGATGGATTAATTATGTATAATCCATACGTTTTATACCAAATGAATTATTGAAAATTAATATCCGATGAAAACAAGATTAAGGGTTTATGATATTACAGGTTTGCATTACACTGATATTTTACACGTTAACAAACTAACAAATCCCTGAAAATGATTCTAAAATCGACGATTAGTTCTGCGGAAAATTGTCATAGGGATAAAATAGAAGTGTTCTTTTATGAGAGGATTTTTTTTCCAGAAATTAGACTACAGAATCACGCACATACACACACTTATAAATATGTTGTATGTTGTGTATGAGCAAGTACCTCTCAAACTATTTATATATCTATAAGGACACATACATACATACACACACAATCTCACACACACACAATCTCTCTCTCTCTCTCTCTCTCTCTCTCTCTCTCTCTCTCTCTCACACACACACACACACATCAGAGATGTTGATCTATTGATATAGCTATTATAATAGATGATTTCCCACCACCTTTAGTGAGTGTGTGTGAGATGTGGTGTAGGTGAGGGGCGTGTGTGTGTGAGGTGTAGTGTGTGATTGAGTTTTAGTGTTAGTGTGAGTTAGTGTGTGTGATTGAGTGAGTGTGACAGAGAGAGAGGTTAGTGGGGTGTGTGTGTAGGTGCGTTGTTGGCTGTTGGTTAGGGATGAGTGTCTGTCAAGTTTGTGAGTGTGTGTGTGTTGTGTGAGAGAGATGAGTGTGTGTGTTTGTGTGGTGGTGTGGGTGCGTGTGTTGCACATTGTTTCGACATTGTTACAAGTATGTCTGTCTGACTGACAGAAAGTGATATGTAGAGTTACAGTGTTGATTGGTTATGAGAGTGTGATAGTAGTGAGATTTAGATTTACATTTATAAAGGATTGAGAGTGTATTTTATAGTGACGAGTGAGATTAGATATAGAGTTAGATAGTGAGTGAGTGGGAGTGTCTCTCGTTTGTGTGGGTGTGAGTTTGGAGAGTGTGTGCGGTGTGTGTGGTTGAGTGTGAGTGTGGTGCTTGCGTGAGTGAGTGAGAGTGTGTGTGTGTGAGTGAGTAAGAGTGTGTGTGAGATTGTGTGAGATTGAGTTGTGGTGGTGCGGGGGGGGGGGGGAGGGGGGGGGGGGGGGGGGGTGGGGTTGGGGGTTTGGGGGGGTGGTAGGGGGATGGGGGGTCCGGTGTCAGTCAGTCTGTCTGAGTGTGGGTGTGAGTGTGTGAGTGTGTGTGTGTGTGTGAGTGTGAGTAGGGGGGGGGGTGTGGGTGGGTGTGTGTATATGAGTGGTGTGTTGTGGTGTTGTGGTGTGTAGATAGTGTGTGCGTGTGTAGAGTGTGAGTTGTGTGAGAGAGTAGTGAGTGTTTTTAGTGTGTGTGTGGGGTGGGTGTGTGTGGGTTGAGTGTGAGGTGAGTGTGTGTGATTGTGAGAGTGGTGGTGTGTGTGTGTGTGTTCGTGTGTGTGTGAGTGTGTGGTGTCCGTGGGTGTCGTGTGTGTGTGTGTGTGTGAGAGTGAGAGTTTGATAGTGTAGTGAGTGTGTCTGTGAGTGTGTGGGACTGGTGGTGTAGGTCGACGGTGTGTGGTTCGGTTGCGAGGGTGGCTGTTGGTTGTTACTGTGAGTGTTGTTTGTTGTGTGTGTGTGTGTGTGGTGTGTTTGTTTGTGTGTGTGTGTGTAGTGAGGTTGGTGGGTCTCGGGGATGGGTGGCTATATGATG
>NW_028234405.1:20644867-20647367 GCF_977035675.1 Penaeus japonicus | reverse complement strand
TAGTTATAGAATTTTATGACCGCGATCCACACAAGAAATTACTTTTTCCATGCGATTATATGTTAATCAAGAGATTTTTTCAGTCGTTACCGGAATTGAAATTCATCTGTATCAGAATGTATGTATGTATTTTCTTTTTAGATGAAATAGCTGAGTTGGATCCTAAACAAACGTACATGCACACACACACACACACACATATATACACATATATATGTATATATATATATATACATATATATATGTATATATATATATATATATATATATATATATATATATTTTTTTTTTTTTTTTTTTTTTTTTTTTTTTTAATGATCTGATATCGTCGCGAAATAGCGCAACTACAGCATCAGAAGCGCATCCCTTCTCCGCAGCCCGGCGACCGCTCCGCCGTGACGCCAGCCCAGTCCCCGCGTTCTTGCCAACCCGGATCCACGAACCCGCATGAAGCCAGCCACATGCGCCAAAGGGCAACCCACACCAAGCCGAGTTGTGTCGTCCGACTCTCGAATGGCGAGCGGCCGCTGACTCCTCCTTTCGGTGAGTTAAAGAGCCGTAATGAAGAGTGGCAGCTTGAACTACAATGGCTGTTATTTATTCTTTCCTTTTAGAGTCTCGTGATGACGTTATTTCGGGTGGTGCTGCTCCGGCTGGTCTTTAGGAACGCCCTTTGACTCGATGTTTGGTCGTGCACGGTTCTGTACAGGCTCTGTCTTGCAATTATGGCTTTCAAACTGCGTGATGACCAGTGTTTCAGGATGTAGATTGAGGCTTGACTATCAACCACAGTTTCAGTATGTAGATCAATTATATCACATTAACTTTTCACATTATCACCCCTATCATACTTTCTGATGACCAATGTTTCTGCAGAAAGGGGACTATCTATCATTAATACGATATGTGATGACCACTCCTGGAGAACTACCCCTGCAAGATCATTGAAACCCCCGAACCTTGCATTCTACGATAGAGTGAATCTTTGTGAATGCGTTTAAGGCTACACCGCACCGGGGCGTGAGAGTCCACAGTAAGAGGGAAGTCAATAGTCCCCGCAACAGCCGAGAGTCCTCACACCTAAAATCTAAACCAGTGTGTGTGATCGCGTCTTTCACTCTAGCACGTCACGGGGCGGCGGATGTCCTCATAGAAGTGCCATTTGAATATCGCATCTGGAGGGCGTGTCGTTTGATGTGTCGTATGGACGGACGGCGAATCAAGAATGGGCTTGGGAATTGCTGTAGGAATAGAGACTGGGAGATAGATAGATAGATTGATAGATAGATAGATAGATAGATAGATAGATAGATAGATAGATAGATAGATAGAGAGAGAGAGAGAGAGATAGAGAAAGAGAGAGAAGATAGGGATAGGGGTAGGGATAGGGACAGGAATAGGGATAGGGAGAGGAAGAGGAAAGGGAGTGGGAGAAAGAGATAGAGAGGGGGGAAGGAGAGGGATAAGGAGAGGGAGAGGAAATGGGAGAGGGAGAGGGAGAGGGAGAGGGAGAGGGAGAGGGAAAGGGAAAGGGAGAGTGAGAGGGAGAGAGAAAGGGAAAGGGAAAAGGAGAGGAAAAGGGAGAGGGAGAGGGAAATAATTTTTCATTGTGTACAGGAAACCATTTGTACTTAATCCTTTTTGATAAAACGGTACGATTGGAACGCTTGTGACAAAAAACAAAACAAAACAACAACAACAACAAAATTTGAACAGAAGTAACAAGCCATTAGAGTTTTTCTCCTTTTTTGTAACTTGACTCTCCGTAACATTTGCTTGTGGATTCAATTTTCGCCCTTATAAACAACGTGATTTTTATCCTCGTCATCTCGAAGAAAATCATACCATTGGATTTTTTTTCTTCGTGTGTTTCTTTCCCTCCAAAGATTATTCCCGAGAGACGAAATCACTTCCATTTCAGAATTAAAACTGACGTCTGTTTAATGGAGGAACGATAGAGGGTTTGTGTTAAGCTCCCCTCCCGTCCCCTTCCCTCTAACCCCTTGTTCCCTCCCCCCCCCCTTAGCCCCTTCTTCTCTTTCCCTCCCCTCTAACCCCTACCTCTCTCTCCCTCTCCCTTCTCCCCTGCCTCTCTCTCCCTTCCCCCTTCCCCCTGCCTCTCTCTCCCTCCCCTCTTATCCCTGCCTCTCTCTCCCTTCCCCCTTACCCCTTCTCCTCTCTCCCTCCCCCTAACGCCTTATTCCCTCCCCCACCCCACCCCCACCCGCGACCCCAGGTTTTCTTCCCCTCGTGGCGTCGGAATGTCTCCCCAGAGGAAAAGAAAGGTGGGGTGCGGTTGAGGGGAGATGGGGAGGGAGGTGGTGGTCCTCTCCCCTCTGTGCTCTTACACGTGATGGAGAAGAGAGGGGAGAACAGGCAGGTAAAGGGTTTTGTTAGGAGGGTGAGAGCGGGAGGGAGGAGGGGAGGAAGGAAGAGGGATAGGGAGGGGAGGGAGGGAAGAGGGGAATAAGGGAATAGGGAAAGAGGGAAAGAGGAGAAG
>NW_028234405.1:20624867-20627367 GCF_977035675.1 Penaeus japonicus | reverse complement strand
TGCGCTCTGAGTAATTATTATTATTTGTTTTAATTGTCATCATAATCATTATTATTTTTCTTAACATTTTATCATTGTTATCGTTATTGTCCTTATATCTATTATCATTATCATTATTATTGTCATCATCATCATTATTGTTATAATTATTATTGTATTCATTGTTATTGTTATTAGTGCTATTATCATCATTATTATCATTATCATCATCGATGGTGGTGATGCTTATCATCTAGTAAATGTAAGTACTTCATGAACGTTAAAAATAAAAGCCACCGATATTTTATTTCATATTGCAAAGGAATTCCACTCAACAGAATTAATCTAAAGTCCGATAAAAGCCCGATATATAGAGCTCTCGTTACGCAGTTATTATAGAGCTTCATCGAAAGATTGCACAGAAATCATATTTTGTTTCCCGTTCAATTACTCCGGTTGATTAAATTCTTTCTTAATTCAGTTTGCAGTCATCCTCCCGCACCAATATGCTGAAACCCCAGTGCACCATATGTCCAGTGCAACACAGGTTAGTGTGTACCATACTAACATTAATTAGTATCATACTACCATTACTAATAATAACTACATCAATTAGTGCGTATCATACTACTATTAATTAGTGTGATGGGTTTGCTCTGCTTGTTCAAAGCACCTTACAAAGAACTGGATGTAGCAGGGAATCAAGCGATCAGCTGTATGTGCTTGATTTGGTGGAGGCGACGATACAGCCCGGTTAGGGAAATATAGTTACGGTGGAGGTCTTGCGGGGGAATAATGACGACACGTCATCGGCCGGCCTGTCTCCAGCGTTGGGATCAACATCCGTATTCTTGGACGTTTTCTACGTGTCGTGGCTATGTCATGTTCATATTGTGTCCATGTCGTGTTCATGTCACGAATGCGGTATTCTAGTATGCAAAAGCGTGGCACGTTTGTGTCAGCTGCTTCAGGTTTACTAACCGTTACAAAGTTAACATGTTTCAGATGAATGGCACTGTCCAAACGACAAATTCATAAGAGAAACTACAATCATAAGTAGCACTAACAAAAGATAGTACAATTTTGGTATGAATCAGTCGTTGTACTTGTTCCTAGTTAAAGAATTGACAACCATTTCACGAACGCGCCGTTGGAAATTCACTCTAAGCTCGATCAAAACAAACGGGATGAGAGGGATCGTGTGTTTATGATTAGATCTTCCTTATTTTGTCTCTGTATATACTGTACATATATGCGTATCTTTAATATATACATATAGATTTAATGTATACATATTTCATATAATTATATACTTTAATTTTACGTTCCTGACTACTTTTACTATTCATTTAACTTCACTTTCCTTCGAAAAGTCCGCCAAAAGGTAAACAAACTCAAAATTAGCAGAGAATCTGTTTTCCTAATAGGGTTTGTAATCCAAGTCTAGGACAATAATGCCTAATATATCCAATATAGATATTACTTTCCAAACGTAGTATGCTCATATGAAGTATTGGCAAGAAAAAGTACAGTAAAAAATAATTGTTTTTCACCCGTGTAACTATTGTGACAAGCCTACCCCCTTGTCACGGTTTCCACGATTGTTCCAATACTTTCTGTATTCGTTATTATACCAGTATTTGAAACATATCTTATCTATTGAAATATAACATATCTATCTATTATATGGTTAAATAATGCATGATGGTGTAGAATGAATAAAAATATTTAATAACTAACTGTGAGCATACCCTAAATCCCGGGAATGGGGCAGAGCCAAGCGTCTGGCACCGCTGCCCAGGGTCAAGTGTAGCAACGAAAAATCAACGACAGATTTTCCCTGTCGTATATAGACACTTTTGAGTCAATGGAAAACTTTACTATTATTATTTGAACAAACTTAAATCTGCCACAGCATAAATCTACCAGTGCACCATCACATAATTATGCTATAATGTAATGCTTCATGATACAAATACACCATAAAACTAATCTCCCTTGAGGTAACACATAAAAATTAACTCTCATTACCCACGATGCACTATAACCCTATACCATTCCCATAATGTACAAATCCGTAATATGCCTAATTCTGTATGGTGCCTCTAGCTCTGTGTACCGTCACTACTTCCGGTGCACTTTTGAATATTCTATTTAGCCTTGGTTTCAGGAAGAACGCTTAATTAGGCACACTCAAGCCTCTTAGCTCTTTGGGTGATATTATTTTTTGTGTTTCATTTTATTTTTGATGTGATAAAGATTAGGATGATTATGAGTATGATTTGTGTACAAGGAATTGAGAAATAAACTGCATTTATCCTTTTCCCGATTTTACTTTTTTTGAATCATAATATATGATATTATAGTATTAAAATATTGCAATTACGAATTCCATCTCAATACAGAGATGCCATCAAAAATGCATATTAGGCAACTTTTCGTCTTATAAGCAAATTCCAGATGAATTCTCTGGTAATGAAAGAATTCTTCAGATTTCTGGAAAAAAATGTTGATGAGACAT
>NW_028234405.1:20592367-20594867 GCF_977035675.1 Penaeus japonicus | reverse complement strand
ACTATTTCCAAAAATGGATATTACTTATAGAAAACACTCATGATATCACACTCAGCGACAAGCATATTTCGATATGTATATATATATTTTTTTTTCTCATACAAAGTGTAGATTTAACATTCTATAAACAGTCTATTTAAATGTATTGTGTTTTTTATAAAGGAAAGTTCGTTCCATATATTCATGATATGCTAAAGTTTATAACTGTTTGATGTTGACGTGAACTTTTTTTTTCTTAGAGACTTGGAATTTAATCTTGAATTTTGTAAATAGAAACGTGATGATGAAAATAGAAAGAAGCAATAGTATTATAATGATGAATATGATGATGATAATAACGGTAGCATTGTCATTATAACTATCCTCATTATCAATATCATTTTTATTGTTAGTATTCCTATGATTATCATAATCTCTATTATCATCATCATCATTATTCTTAATAATATTATTATCATTAATATTATTATCCTTAATGTTATTATTATCAATATCATCATGATTATTACCTCCGTACTATCACTATCATTATTATTACTATTGTTATTATTTTCATCAGTATTATAATTGTTCTTATTGCAATTATTATTATCATTATTGTTATTAATATTACTGTCTTATTATCAATATCATTGTCAAAATTAGTCCTATTATTCTTATCATTATAATTATTATGAAAATTAACATCATTATCATCATTACTATATTCCATGGTAGTAATTGTAAAAAAATGAATACCATTGGCAGTGTGACGAATAATAATAAGGAACTCTTTAAAAAAGAACATATCTAAATTTACATATCTCATTCCTCATAAGTTAAGACAATTTTTTTTTGTCTAGATTCTTTATTTCTTCTCTCTTGCCTTTTAAATTTTCCTGTAATTCATTTCACGATTCTGTAGCTAATTGTTATTCCAACACGCATTCTCATCCAATGGTGCCTGCAAATACACAGTGCATTTAACTAAGAATTTTACGCACGTACACGCTTTGGAATCCGGTCATGTGACATTTCTCATAAGTACATGCCTGCTAATTGCTAAAACAGTCTATTGGGTCATTGTTTTATTCAAGATTATGTGGGTAATTACTATTAGAATTGGCAATTACCACTTTACGCTTGAGGGATATCGTTGATAATGTTCTGAGAAGTTGTTGTCGAGATGATGTTTGACAGTGATTAAGAATCTGCTCTTGTCTCTGTGTGATTTCTTGTTTTACCCCTCATGGTCCGTCTCCCTCCCTGACCTTTGTCTTTGTTCTTGCTATCTGTTGTTCGATGTTCTTTGTTTTTCTATTGGTGTTTGATTTTCTCTGTCTCTCTCTCACTCTCTCGTATTACGCTCTCTCTCTCTCTCTCTCTCTCTCTCTCTCTCTCTCTCTCTCTCTCTCTCTCTCTCTCTCTCTCTCTCTCTCTCTCTCTCTCTCTCTCTCTCTCTCTCTCTCTCTCTCCCTCTCATCTCTCTTCTCCTCTCTCTCTCTCTTCTCTATCTCTCTTTCTCTTCTCTCTCTCGTCTCTCTTCTCTCTATCTTCTCTCTCTCTCTCTCTCTCTCTCTCCTCTCTCTCTCTCTCTCTCTCTCCCTCTCTCTCTCTCCCTCTCCTCCCTCTCCTCTCCTCTCCTCTCCTCTCCTCTCCTCCCTCTCTCTCCTCTCCCTCCCCTCTCTCTCCCTCTCCTCTCCTCCCTCCCTCCCTCTCCCTCTCCCTCTCCCCTCTCCCTCTCCCTCTCCCTCTCCCTCTCCCTCTCCCTCTCCCTCCCTCTCTCCCTCCCTCCCTCCCTCCCTCCCTTCCTCCCTCCCTCCCTCCCTCCCTCCCCCCCTTCCCTGCTATCTCTCTCTCTTTTCAAAGCCGATGTCATCGTAACAAATTAACCGCACATTCACAGTACTAAAAATAAAATGTACATAACATCATTTAACAAGGATCTTGCATAAAGAATGCACATGTTGCAAAGGATCTAGGTACATGACTATGTTTACTATACGTGCTGCATTGGGATGGCTATTGTCGGCATCATTTGATCTTGCAAGTTACACGATAACATGCGGGCGTTGGTCATTAAATAGTACAGCTTTGCGAGATGCTCGTGGGTGGTAGGCATACGAAAGGACGCGTCGTGTTGTTGTGTATTTCAGGCGCTCTCTTATGTGTGTGTGTGTGTGTGTGTGTGTTTTATTATATTGAGTATGGTTATCGTTTTAATCATCACTATTGATATTCTTATAATCATTACTATTATCGTCATGGTAATGACTATCGTTTTATCGTTGTCATCATTATCATTGTTATAATTATCATAACTACTAACATCGTCTTCATTATTATCATCATCATCTTTATTATCATTATCATTGTAATTATCATCATTATTAACATCGTCTTCATTATTATCATCATCATCTTTAATTATTGTAATTATCATTTTTCATTATTATTATTGTTATCATTATTTTCATTATTTTCGTCATTTTTATTAATTCTATCATTATTATTATCATTA
>NW_028234405.1:20522367-20524867 GCF_977035675.1 Penaeus japonicus | reverse complement strand
TTAGGGCGTGCGAGATAAGGCCGATGATCTATCTTTTCGATCAAATATTTCGCCTCATGTAAATAATCGGTTCAAAGCCGATTATTTTGCTCGATATCGACTTTACACGTGGACGTAACTTGACTGTTATCCGGTTTTGTTTAATTCAGGTTTGCTTCTATCACTTTCAGAACGCGTTGTATTTTCGAAAATGTATTTCTGAATGTGCTTATCTAAATTGGTATTTCATTATTTATACGTATGAAAGGATTTTGAGAATTATGAATGGTCGTGACTCATGTTGCGAAAGGTTAACAGCTGTCTACACCTGCATGTAAAAGCGAACAGCTGTTGCTTATGATTCATTTTTTTTCCAAGCTAATGATAAAAATGTCTGCATGTTGCCTGTGCATTTGGCTGTGTTTTCGTTTATGTGAAAAACATCAAATGAACATGTATTTAGAATGTATGAAATATGTAAGGATATATTAAGTTACCATATCAGATGGTATTAGGTTTCATAAGCTTTTATTGCGTGTTGTGAAATATATGTCATAAACGTTATTATTTCAATGTGAATATTGTTGCAGCGCTGACTCGAGTGATGGATGCATTTAAGGAAATGGACACAAAAATCATGTATTTAATAAAGGTGCATGAAATCTTGAATGCAAACGATTATCAGCATCCATTCTCCTCTTCCTCTTCATCTCCCTATTGCCCTCATTTCTCCCGCTTCTCTGTTCATTCCCTCCTCCTCTTCCTCTTCTCCCCTTCCTATCCAACTTCTTCCTCCACTTCTTTCTTTATCACTCTCCTCCTCCACATTTTCCCCTCCTCCTCTTCTTCTCTCTTCTCCTCCTCTTCTTCTCTCTTCTCCTCCTCTTCCCCTCCTCCCCTCTGTTTCTTTCTCTCTCTCCCTCTCCACCCTCCTTCCCCCACCCTCTCTCTCTCTCTCTCTCTCTTCCTCTTCTCTCTCTCGCTCCCTCATCCTATTAATTTAAGTATTTCCTTTTAATCTCCTTTACAACCGGTATTTCAGGTCCGAGATGAGTGATGCTTATCTGACCCGATCAAGATGGGTGATAGACGCGGATGCGCCGCCTGTCAGTCGAATCACTCTGAGGGCTGCAACATTTTCTTTCCATCATTTGCATTCCTCTTTTGTTCTCTTTTTCTTGTAATACACGTATACACACACACAGGCTCATACAAACATACACCACACACACACACACACACATACACACACACACACACACAAACATTCACACATACAAACACATACACACTCACACATACACACACATTCCAGTTTATCTCTCTCTATGCTGCTGCCTATCACACTACTAATATCTGATCATCTATTTCTTTCTCTCCCTGTATCCCTCTCGCGCTCTCTCTCTCCCTGCCTCCCTCCTTCCACCCTCACTCATAACCTCCCTCAATCACTCTCCTCTCTCTTCCTCCCTTTCTTTTCTTCCTTCCCATCTTCGATATCCTCCCTCTCATCTCCCTCTCCTTCCCTCCCTCGACTACCCCCTCTCTCTTCCTCCTTCAGTCTCCCTTCTTTCTTCCTCCCTCCCTCAACACCTGCCTCTCTCTTCCTCCCTCACTTCCTCCCTCTCACAATCTCCCCCTACTTCCCCCCCCCCTCATTCTCCAACCCTCCATCCCTCTCTGCCCCCTCCCCCCTCCCCCTCCCCCCTCTCCAGTGCAGAAAACCGAGCAGTCACCTAATGAAGGAACACACATAATACCAGCAGAGCTATAAATAGGGAACCACTTATCGAGACTGATATCTTAGATAGCATTAGGATAAAAGGGCGTTTCCTTCACATCCTTTTATCTCCTCTTCTCTTGCATCGTCTTCCTGTCTTTTATTTTGCCTTTTTTTTTCTTAGTTTTATTCCTTCCTTTTATATTTCGTGATCTTATTTTTTTTTCTTCTTCTTCTCTTCGCATATTTTTTTCGTGTTATTCTGTCTGTTCTTCTCTTTCTCTTCCACTTCCTCTTCCGCCTGCTCTTCCCCCTACTCCCACTCTACTCCTCTCCCCATACCTATCTATCTATCCCCTCCTATTCTTCCATCACTTCTCTATCTATTCCCTCCTCCTTCTCTACCCCTCTTCATCCTCTTCTTCCTACTACTCCTCCTCCTCCTCCTCCTCCTCTCCACCAACTCTTTCTCTATCCCCCCTTCCTCTCCCTCCTCCTCTTCTTACCCCACCTCTCTCTCTCTGTCCGCTCTTCCTCCTCTCCCCCCACTTTTCTATCTATCCCCCTCTCTATATATCCCCTCCCTCTCCTCCTCCTCTTCCCTCATCTTAATAAACTTCTCCCAGACAATATTCTCTCCCCACATCTATCTCTTTACCCCCTCCTCCTCCTTCTCCACCCTTCCTCCTCCTCCTCATCCCCCTTTCCTCTTTCCACCTTCTCCTCCTCCTTCCCTCCCCCCTTTTCTATGTGTATCTCCTCCCCCTCCCCTCCCCCTACCTCTCTCTCTATCTTCCTAGC
>NW_028234405.1:20447367-20452367 GCF_977035675.1 Penaeus japonicus | reverse complement strand
CGTGCGCCCTGCACGGCTTACTGATGCCTCATGCGTCTTGCATGGCTACCTAAATGACATGCGTGCGCCCTGCACGGCTTACAGATGCCTCATGCGTCTTGCATGGCTACCAAAATGACATGCGTGCGCCCTGCACGGCTTACAGATGCCTCATGCGTCTTGCATGGCTACCAAAATGACATGCGTGCGCCCTGCACGGCTTACAGATGCCTCATGCGTCTTGCATGGCTACCTAAATGACATGCGTGCGCCCTGCACGGCTTACAGATGCCTCATGCGTCTTGCATGGCTACCAAAATGACATGCGTGCGCCCTGCACGGCTTACAGATGCCTCATGCGTCTTGCATGGCTACCTAAATGACATGCGTGCGCCCTGCACGGCTTACAGATGCCTCATGCGTCTTGCATGGCTACCTAAATGACATGCGTGCGCCCTGCACGGCTTACAGATGCCTCATGCGTCTTGCATGGCTACCAAAATGACATGCGTGCGCCCTGCACGGCTTACAGATGCCTCATGCGTCTTGCATGGCTACCAAAATGACATGCGTGCGCCCTGCACGGCTTACAGATGCGACAAACAACAAAAATAACACTTTGCAACTGCCAAGAGAGAACATACAAAGAAGAATCGAAACTAAGTAATATGTGCAAGCTCAAGAGATAAGGTTTACAAGATACAGAGAAAATACAAACATGAATAGCACTTGTTGACGAGAAAAATAACAAGAGGCGTATTTTAACGAGTAAAAAAAAAAAAAAAAAAAAAAAAAAAATCTGGCAATACTGATCACCAGCACAGATTCGGAAGGAAAGTGAAAACTATTAAGAATTTACATGGTTTAAATACAATATCGCTTCCTCCTTCGATAATTGTAATCAAGTATGGAAAATCTTTCAAATGTTCACTTCCAAACAAGTATTTTGGAGAGTAACAGTCAATAAAATGTCTCCAGAATACATTATCCGAAGTTGCAAGATGCAGAAAAATACGAATAGCAATTGCACGTGTCGATGAAAGAAAGTACAAAAATAACAGAAAATAGGAATCAGGCAACACTGATCGTCAGTACAGATTCGGAATGAAAGTGAAAGCTGTCAAGAATTTACAGTCTAATACAATATCGCGTCCGCTTCGATAATTGTAATTAAGCATGGAAAATCTTTCAAGGGTTCACTTTCAAAACAAATATTCGGAGATTAACAGTCAATAAAATTTCTCCAGAATATATTGTCCGAAGTTGCAAAATCAGAGTAGAAATAGCAGGTGTCAATGAAAGAAGTACAAAAATAACAGAACATAGGAATCAGGCAACACTCATCGCCAGTACAGATTCGGAATGAAAGTGAAAGCTGTCAAGAATTTACATAGTCTAAATACGATATCGGCCCTTTCGATAATCGTAATCGAACATGTAAATCTTGTAAGGGTTCACTTCCAGCACAAATATTTTGGAGAGTAACGCCAGAAAAATTCTCCAAATTACCTTGTCCGAATAATAAAAATATAGATATAAAACAAGAAGGGTTGTTTCACGACAAAAGGGAAGCAAAACATTGACACTGCCTTTTCACACGGTCAGGTCATGAAGGGGAGGGTCTGAAATATCGGCACGTGCGAAGAACTAAGCGAAGAAACAATACATATAAAAATATCTGATGGTCAGAACTTCAGAATACAGAACAGAACTTCAGAATATTCAAGCCATTATTCACATAAAATAAGAAAGAAATTCAGTAGGCCGTCAGAGAGGCCGTTATAACGGGGTCATCAAGGCGAGACGAGGAAACAGGGGAAGAGAGGGGGGGGGGGACTTTTCCTTTCAACAATTAATTCGTTCACACCTAAGCGTAAGGGAGGGAAGAGGATGGAAGTCCTGCGGAATCACACTCCCGCGCAGGTGTTTCACAACAAAAACAGAGGTACAATCACGAGAAAAAAAAAATCACAGCATAGAAAATTCCTAAATCCTAACGAAATCTAACGAAACCTAACAAAATAAAAAGAGCCTGGGTTTCTCTAACTTACGGGATTTTTGATGTCACGATGTCAACATGTAAATGGGCGTCTGTGGGCGGGTCGTAGGTCGGTCGTATCGCGGATCGGTGTGGTGGTCCTCTTGACTTTTCATCTGTGGCCTTTTCTGCTCGTGTCAGAGACTTCGTGACCTGGGAGTTGGGGCGCTCGTGTTAAGCCCAAAATCCGCGGTGGGCAGTCTTGGGTTGCCATGAAAGATGGGTGTCGACGTGCAGGAAGTTACTTAGCACGGACAGGTCGGCTGCTATGGGCGGCGGTGTTTGTCAGGACAGGTAGAACAGGGCGGGCGGGCGGGAGAAGTTCTTACTGTGGTGTGGGCGGGCGGGAGAAGTTCTTACTGTGGTGTGGGCGGCGGGCGGGAACTTCGGCGTAATTTCTCCATTTTCTTCTCGATATCAATGGTAGCTTCGGTCGTAGCGGCTTCTTCGGAGTTGTGAGCTCGATACCAGCAAAATCGTGGTATCCACCGCCTGGCCACCAGTTTGTAAGCCACCAGCTGGCACCACTGCTGCCAACAGTTTGTAACCCACCTCTGCTGCCGGTGCCATCAATTTGTAAGCCACCTACTGGCACTAGTTGTAACCCACCAGCTGGCGCCAGTTTGTAACCCACCACTGCGAGCAGTAGTTGTAACCACTCGATGCCCTGGTTGTAGGTCGGTGGATAATCAGACAGACGTTCACGTGCCATGGTCTTTATTGTGGACTCTAATACACCAGACCCTGGCCGAAGGCCAGAGGTCAGAGCGGTTCGCTCTAGTCTTTCTGTCTGACCTCTCTGTCCTGATCTGTCTGTCCCTGTGTGATCCTTACATGTCCTTAAGTACAAATCTTTAGTCACTTTCTTCGCCTCGGGGTTTCCGTTAGCAAACACAGCTGCCTAGAAAAGCTTGTGTTCCGAGGCGGAAACGAACACAGGAAGCAGGATGCATCAGGTCAAGACACACTGCCGTCGGTATTGCATTGAATTAAGTAGTCATACATGATCAATGTCTTATGTCACATAATATCAATACCAGTGCCTTACATCGCTCGGACCACGCTACTAGACGGCCCCCGTCGTATCTTAGCTAGAGAAATAACCAGGCTTTAACTACTATGATCTAGCTAAAATCAATGTCTCCACCCTATAAGTGGGCTCCTGGTCATTGGAGGCTATCTGCACCAGACTTCGCAGGTAGCTGTGACATTCAACCATAAGCTAAAAATTCATTGGCCGGCGCAGCGGCACCAATGGGCACTAATCAGTGGCCCTAGTAAGCATGTAACATGTATGATATGAGAAACGATTCAATAACTGCAGTGTAAGAGTAGGCACTAAGACTGGCCTCATGACAACATAAAATGGGTGACTGCAGTGAACAGGTGGGCCCTAAGAGATGGCTCCAAAAACATACACATATATCAGGAAAAATACAAGAATACAATACATACAGAAATACAATTTGGCTGTGAGTATAGAGAAACATTATGTGTGAGAAAGTAATTAAAGCAAAGGTGTGATTGCTTAAGCGAAATGAGGGGAGAGTGACAACATAACGTGACAAGCTTGCATAGTCAGTGAAATTAGGAAACGACTCGAGTGAGCATAGGCTAGAAGAACTTGCAAATTACTAAAAGAACACATAGAACTGAAAGGATTCATAAAGGTGTGGTAGGATCAGCTGATCCCAGAACAAAATCTCACTATGACTTCATGAGATACAGTACTTGAAAGGTGGCAGTGCATTGGAGAATACATACATAAAAAAAAATATCTTGTATCACGACTGGTGGTGTCAGTGCACCGAGGGTGGGGGTCGGACAGTGGCTCCCTCTGGGGCAAACAATTCAAACACCATCACAACTTATGGGTAACAGGTGAGCTAGTTACGGTGGTCAGGCGTAACTGGCGCGATGCCCTGTACCTCAAAGGTGCGGTTGGGTTGACTTTGCCATGCACCCAAACACTGTACAACTCAACCACCGTTCTACCTTGGTGAAAACATGCACCAACACAACACAGTAGCTATACAGGGGGGAGGGGGGGTTACATATATATCAAACGTGCGGGAAACTTTTCGTCCGCTGGGAGGGGGGGGGTACCACATAAAAACAACCTGCGTGCTCCTTGCACGGCTTACTGATGCCACATGCGTCTTGCATGGCTACCTAAATGACATGCGTGCGCCCTGCACGGCTTACTGATGCCTCATGCGTCTTGCATGGCTACCTAAATGACATGCGTGCGCCCTGCACGGCTTACAGATGCCTCATGCGTCTTGCATGGCTACCAAAATGACATGCGTGCGCCCTGCACGGCTTACAGATGCCTCATGCGTCTTGCATGGCTACCAAAATGACATGCGTGCGCCCTGCACGGCTTACAGATGCCTCATGCGTCTTGCATGGCTACCTAAATGACATGCGTGCGCCCTGCACGGCTTACAGATGCCTCATGCGTCTTGCATGGCTACCAAAATGACATGCGTGCGCCCTGCACGGCTTACAGATGCCTCATGCGTCTTGCATGGCTACCTAAATGACATGCGTGCGCCCTGCACGGCTTACAGATGCCTCATGCGTCTTGCATGGCTACCTAAATGACATGCGTGCGCCCTGCACGGCTTACAGATGCCTCATGCGTCTTGCATGGCTACCAAAATGACATGCGTGCGCCCTGCACGGCTTACAGATGCCTCATGCGTCTTGCATGGCTACCAAAATGACATGCGTGCGCCCTGCACGGCTTACAGATGCGACAAACAACAAAAATAACACTTTGCAACTGCCAAGAGAGAACATACAAAGAAGAATCGAAACTAAGTAATATGTGCAAGCTCAAGAGATAAGGTTTACAAGATACAGAGAAAATACAAACATGAATAGCACTTGTTGACGAGAAAAATAACAAGAGGCGTATTTTAACGAGTAAAAAAAAAAAAAAAAAAAAAAAAAATCTGGCAATACTGATCACCAGCAC
>NW_028234405.1:20434867-20437367 GCF_977035675.1 Penaeus japonicus | reverse complement strand
CTCTTTCTCTCTCTTTCCCTATCTCTCTCCCCCCTCTCTCTCTCTTCTTCCCTCCCTTTCTCCCCCCCATTTTCTCTCTCTCTCTTTCACAGCTCGACCCATCCGTTCTGTTTACTTTCTTCGTCTCTTTATTTCCCTTTATCACACTTCTCCCTCTTCCCGGTCGAATACATACTCAAGCCAAACTTTTTTATGATCTTTCGACATTATTCTCTCATTACCATTCATCCCGTGCTCTTTCTCTCGCTTTTCGCTCCATCTCTCTGTTTTTATATTCCTCTCTTTTTTTCCCTCTTTCTCCCTCTCTCTCTCTCTCTCTCTCTCTCTCTCTCTCTCTCTCTCTCTCTCTCTCTCTCTCTCTCTCTCTTCTCTCTCTCTCTCTCTCTCTCCCTCCCTCCCTCTCTCCTTCTCACTCTCTCCCCACTCGCAAAACACTCTCCCTGAGCCATATCTCCCCGTTTCCCCTCATTCTCCCCTCTCTCTCTCTCTCCGCATCACACATATCATTTTCACACCTCACTAACCGCCTGTTCGCTTCACACCTCCTTCTCTTTGCCTTCAGTGCTATCGAGGCTTTGAGCAATTGGCGCCCCCTTTTCTGGTGCGATTCACCTTATCTCCAAGACAAGGCAGCAATTTCCTTTTTTTTTCTTTCTTTCTTTCTTATTTTCTTTGTCTCATTTTCTTTGCTTGATTGGATCTGCGTCTCTGTCGTTATCTGTCTATTGCGTTTTTGTATATATTTCTCCTCGTCTCTGTCTGTCTTTGTCTCTCTCTCTTTTTTTCGTTCTCTCTCTCTATATATATACACATATCTGACTCTCTCTCTTTCTCTCTCTCTCTCTCTCTCTCTCTCTCTCTCTCTCTCTCTCTCTCTCTCTCTCTCTCTCTCTCTCTCTCTCTCTCTCTCTCTCTCTCTCTCTCTCTCTCTCTCTCTCTCTCTCTCTCTCTCTCTCTCTCTCTCTTCTCCCTCCTCTCTCTCTCTCTCTCTCTCTCTCTCTCTCTCTCTCTCTCTCTCTTATCTGTCCTTCCTCGTTTTATTTATTTCGCAAAGAATCCGCCCTGGCAGCTCTAGTTCTATATTTTAATTTTCGCTTCGTTCACATCCAATTCGTTTCAAGAGGGCGTCGGTCACTTCGCACTTCATTTGGTTAAACCTCTCTTCTCTCATTTCCCTCTCGCGCAACTATATCATTCCTCTCCCTTATTCAATCTACGCTACCTATCTCCTTTATCTATCAACTTTTCCCTCCCCAATCCCTCCCTTCTCTCCCTTCTGTGCCTTCCCCATCTCCCTTTACGAAGTCGTTACTAGATCACATACTGATAGCCCGGCCAGCATATGTTGCACCACGCATCTGCTGTGGCTTCGCTTCAGGCAACTTATGACATAGCGAGAACCACATTAAATGAGGACGCCAGGTTTATGGTCAGCTGATATGATGTCCAGTGAGGGTGATGAGTTTCAGCTGATGAGTTGGGATGAGGGTATGATATGAAGGTAGATCTTGGGGGTTATGGTGGAGTTTTAGCGTAGGGAAGAATGGGTGGTTTTTGTTATGGTTCTGGAACGTGTGGTGTTTGTTTGTTTGTTTGTCTGTTTGTGTGTGTGAGTGAGTGTGTGTGTGTGTGTTTATGTGTGTTCATGTTTTCTTTTCTTTTTTGTTCGGATATATATTACGTAAAAGAAAATTATGTATAAGAGAACACCGTGTATATCTTTAATGATGTACTCTTGAAATTGCTCCTCAAAAATTCATTCAACCTTTAATATGACACCTGGAACATGATGAGTGAAACATGAAATGTGTAATGCCTGTCTTCTCCCTGCAGGTAGGATCAAATTTATGCGTATGATTGCAATGTTACGTTGCATATAATAGCTACACAATTTGGCATTACTATAATGTATGGTTGCAATATGGTCGTATCTAACTGCATGCTGGCTTTGCTTGATTGCAGTATAAAGTTGCTTGTAGCATGATATTGCTTGACCAAAACACCATAACTAACCTGGTTAGTTAGGGAACAATGCCCTTTATGACACGAACATATCAAGTTCCAATTTACACTCTATCCTATCGGGTATGTAAGATAATGTAAACAAAAAAATGTACATGGCTGTTAAAGACCCTTTGTATTTCAGCGTGTGATTTCATTACCTCTTGGTTTACACACCTTTCATCACTCGCCTCCCTTCCTTACCCATCAGTTCACGTGCGTTTTTCTCTCTCCCTTCCACATTTATCTCCTCTCCCTCTCCTCCACTACGTTCCCTTTGTCCTCTATTTCTCTGATTGTCCGCCTGTCTATCTCACTCTGTCTCTGTCTGTCTATTTATGCATTTATTTGTCCCACCCCCCTCTCTCTCTTTCTCTCTCATAATGTTTTTTTTTCTTTCTTTCTGATACATTTATGATCCCTCGTCATTACATCCCATATCGCCCTTTTCCATCCAGCAAACAATCCCTCCCTACTCGCAAATGGTCTCTCTGTCTCT
>NW_028234405.1:20418386-20427267 GCF_977035675.1 Penaeus japonicus | reverse complement strand
GGCCAAGATTAAGTAATCTCATTCTTCAGGTATATAGACAAAATAGCAGAATCGAGAAAATATCATGAAACAGCATGCCAGACAAAATAGAAATAAGCACGATGAATAAGCCTATGAAATAAAACTCCTTCGATAACGACCGGCACAGAAAGGATAACAGGAGAAACTAAAAGGTAACATGTCATGATAATGTCGTATTTGATTCGGCTGCTGATTTGGGAGCTTGGGGGAGAGGAAATTTCCGAGAAGGAGGGAGGAGGACAGAACGACAGCGGGAAAAATATTCAGCCTACTAGCAAGTTTTACACAGTAAGTTTGGAGGACACCAGAGTTGCTTTTTAGTAAAGCAACCACATATAAATGTGTGTGTGTAGTGTACACACACACAACACACACACACTACACACGCACACATACAGCGAAACACCACAACACACACACACACACACACACAAGACACACACACACATTATATAATGTATATATGTATATATATATATTATATATTATATATATCTCTATATATATATAATATATATATATATATAGTCAGAACAATAACTATATAGTATATATAAACGAGCATGATATGTATATAATGGCATTATCGCATGTCATGTATGTATAGTTATATATATATATTTATATATAGTATATATATATATTTTATATATATATATATATATATTAATATATGCAATGTATGTGTGTTATGTAACACATATATATAATACATCTATATATATAATATATATTTTATATATATAATATTCATATATACAATATTGTACAGTAATATATATATATACATATATGTGAATATATGAACAATAGACTATAGTATATTATATTTATATAAAAGAAGTACACATATATGTAATTGAACTAATATATATATATATATATATATTAAGAGATATATATATGTATATATATATATTATATAGTATATATATATATAATAATATAATTATATCACATATATATAATTTTATATATATATATATAGATATAACATATTTGTGTGGTGTGTTGTGTGTGTATTCGTGAAGAAGTTTACAATCACTCAGAGGAAGAGAGAGAGAGAAGAGAGATGGAGAGAGAGTGAAGAGAGAGAGAGGTATGAGAGAGAGTCTCATGTACGCCATTCCATTCTAGCTAAATAGATAGATATAAATCACGCATATACCTTCCTGTGTGTGTGACGATTTGACAGACACAAAGAACAATAAACATACTACAAACTACCACACACACACAGCACACATACAAGATTAAAAACATTATGCGTGCGTATTTGCTTGTGCATTCAGGTGTTTGTGCTCTCTTCGTGTTCGACACGTCGCGGGCATGACATATATACATTTATGCATATATGAAAGACACTTCGGTTTGTTATTGTTTTTTTTTTTTTTTAAGTTTTTGTTCAGAAAGTAGTTTTTTTCTCTATCATGCCTTCAGTAAAAGCAGAGTTGTGGGCCTCATCGCATTGCCCAATGCATTGTTTCGCCGATTCCCACCATTCAAACAAACAAACAAACACAACAAACGTCACCGTTGCTGAAGACGTTGCACATCAACGCATGCAGTTGAATATGTCCATGCTTTCTCCTTAATCATATTAGATTTTCCTTCGCCTCGTTTTAGTGAGAGAGAGAGAGAGAAATAAAAATCATAACAAGAAACAGAATCCGGTAACACAAAAACAAAAACAAAAACAACAAAAACAACAACATTATCAAGCCAAAGAAAATCAGATTAATCTAATCAAATAACCAAAAGTCACCCTCTTCTAAACTTCAAAGACGTAAAGAGTGAGTGAAAAAAAACTATTAAATCTTAGAAAGTTGTTTAGCCGTTATTAACTTTTCCATTAACACATGAAAGGGGAGCAGCGGTTTAATATTTCATAACGTGAGGAATGGCTGAGGTGTTACCTAAGAACACTCTATAAAGATGGAGTCACCCTCTGCACGCATATCTCTACTCCCATTGTTGTAATCCCTTTCTTGCTTTGTCTCGCTTTCTTAAAATTATCTTATTCTTATTTTGCATTGAAGGTCTTTGGAAAGCAATGGCTTGGGGGCAACTAGCTCAACACAAAGGGAATAAGAGAGAGAGGGAAAGCGAATACACACACGTCAGGAGTGTGTGGATATGCTGGTGGATATGCGCGCGTGTGTGGTTGGACTGTATTGTCTTTCTGTCTGCTCTGTCGTTCTCTTTCTCTCTTTCTTTCTCTCTCTTTGTCTCTCTCTCTCTCTCACTCTGTCTGTTTGTGTCTCTCTCTCCCTCTCTCTCTCTCTCTCTCTCTCTCTCTCTCTCTCTCTCTCACACTATCTACCTATCTATCTATTTCTTTCTCTCTCTCTCTCTCTCTCTCTCTCTTCTTATTCTCCATCCCCTTCTCTCATCTCTCCTCTCTCGGCCCACTCCTCTCTCTCTCTCTCTCTCTCTCTCTCTCTCTCTCACACTATCTACCTATCTATCTATTTCTTTCTCTCTCTCTCTCTCTCTCTCTCTCTCTCTCTCTCTCTCTCTCTCTCTCTCTCTCTCTCTCTCTCTCTCTCTCTCTCTCTCTCTCACACACTATCTACCTATCTATCTATTTCTTTCTCTCCCTCTCTCTCTCTCTCTCTCTCTCTCTCTCTCTCTCTCTCTCTCTCTCTCTCTCTCTCTCTCTATCTATCTATCTATCTATCTATCTATCTATCTATCTATATATATATCTATCTATCTACCTATCTATCTATCTATCTCTTCTTTCTCTCACTAGAATGTTCGGATGTATTCCAAATAGTTATCATTATCAATCTGCCATCAAATGATTCTTCTTAATCCGATGTATCTTCTCGATAATAAGAAGAGTAAAGAAAATATTTGTTTGTCTATCTGTGTTGCTTATGTTTTGTTATTCATTACTTTCAAGTGAAGAAGAGAAGAATATAGTAAATATGTGCTTGTCTATCGCTGTTATGTATTTTTGGTTATTCATTAGCTTCAAGTGAAGAAGAGAAATAGGCATATTAGAGTAATGAGTTGAGATGACGAAAAAAATGCAATGCAGTATTGGAGCAATGAGTGGAAGCTTATCAGAATTATAAACGTTTATTGGGTCAAAAAAATAAAACAAAATAGTGCTGTGTGTGCGTGTGTTTGTTCAGATGTGTGTGTATGTTTGTTTATTTGTTTGTTTGTTTGTTTATGTGAGTGTGTGTGTAGGAGTGTGTGGTGTGTGTGTGAGTGTGTGTGTCTGTGGTGTGTGTGTGTGTGTGTGTTCGCATACCGCATACATAGATACATCAATATATGGGCAGGGATGGAGGGTTATCTGCCATTATAATTCCGTACTGATAATATCACTAAGCTCCGGATTTCCCTTCATGATCCGTGATTACAGAAATTACATTATTCAGCCACAAAGCAAAACACATTTTAATAAAATAATAATGATATGTCCTATCTCTATACACAAATTCAATCATTTAATGCCCCAATCGTTATATCAGTATTATTCGTCCCAGAAATGTCATACGCGCCAAGCGAAGATGCAATTTATTCTTAAGTATTGGCCAGTTTATCTTATTCTTAATCATCAATGTCATTATTTCATCCATATTGTCTTACTCTATCTTGATATCATGTACTGGCTGTCTTACTCTTCTATCTTATTTATTCGGTATCGCTGTCTTGCTGCCGGTAACGCATCCCCCATCTCGTAGTGGCTTCTTTATATTGAGATATATATATATTATATTACTCATATATATATATATATATATATATATTATATAATATATATATAATTTATATATGCATATATATATATATATATATATATATATATATTATATATACATATATATATATATATTATATATATATATATATATATATATATATATTTATCTGTATATAGATGTGTGTGTGTGTGCGTGGAGTGTGTGTGTGTGTGTGTGCGCAATGTGTGTGTGTGTGTGTGTGTATGTGTGTGTGTGTGTGTGTGTGTGTGTGTGTGTGTGTGTGTGTGTGTGTGTGTGTGTGTGTGTTATATATATATATATATATATATATATATATATATATATATATTTTATATATATACATATGTATATAGATGTGTGCGTGTGTGTGTATATATATAATATATATATATTCTAAATATATCGCTACTATATATATATATTATATATATATATTATATATACATACATATAATATATATATATATATAATATATATACTACTACCATATTCTCTACCATATAATGCATGCCATATATACTATACATCATATATATATCTATATATATATATATTATATATTATATATTTATATATATATATGTAAATCTAATAATATTATATATACATCGAATACATAGTACACACACCACACACTACACACGGCCAACTCACACTACCACACACAGATACTCCACATGACACACACACACACACACACACTCAACACAACACACACACACACACACACACACATCATTTAACATTGTTATATATATATATATATATATATATATATATATATATATATATATTATATGTATACATATATAAATATATATATTTATATATTTGTGTATATATATACATATATATTATACATATATATAATATATATATATTATATAGGAGAGAGAGGAGATGAGGAGAAGAGGAGAGGAGAGACGAGAGAGTAGAAGGAGAGGCAGGAGAGATGAGAAGAGAGAGAGTGTGAATGAGAGAGAGAGAAGAGTGAGAGAGAGAAGAGAGAGAAGAGAGAGGAGATGAGAGACTGAGAGGAGGAGAGGAGAGAGGACGAGAGAGAGAGATGACAGAGAGAGTGACAGAGTAACAAGAGACATAGCGAGAGAGAGAGAGAGAAAGAGAGAAGAGAGAGCAGAGAAAAAAAAAAAGAGAGAGAGAGAGAGAGAGTGAAGAGAGCAAAGAAATAAGAGAGAGAGAAAGAGGGAGGAGAGTAGAGAGAGAGAGGGAGGGCATGAGAGAGAGAGAGAGTGTAGAGAGGGAGAGGAGTGCGTCGCAGAGAGTTTGTGTGTCTGTGAGAGCGTGTCTATGTGTTTGTGTATATGGGTGTGGGTGTATAATATTTGCTCCACTCTCTTCATCAACTCACAACATCTCCCTCATTAAACACCTCCCTTGTCTCCACAACAGCTACAAAAACATTGTCTAACACTCTCACTAAACAAAACAACTCTACATACATCAGGTTGTCACTGCGAAGACACACGTACTGGCCACTGCACTGTCACCACACCGTGTGTGCTAAAACATTCGGCCCGTTTGATATAAATGAATAGAATTTATGAAACTCTTATTTCTCACTCATTTGAGAGGCGGTAAGAGGCTTATCTATCCGTTTTTGTTTTTTTCTCTCTCTCTAAGTTATCAATGATTTCCTAATGTTGACTCTATTTTGAAGACGCGTTGGAAAAAGTATCAATCTCCCTTATGCGAACATTTGAACATTTGAATCAGAATTTGCATTTAATTAAATAATTAACTTTATAATTATAAAAAATAAAAAAAATAAATTATAATTTACATTTTAAAAATTTTTAATAAATAAATCATTATTACAATTATATATTATAATTTATATTATTTTTTAACAATACTAATTTACTCTATAAAAATCAAAAATATAAAAATATTAAAAAATTAATAAATATTATTTAGTTAAAAAATTTATATTAAATTTTTAAATATTATTTAATTAAAATAAATAATATAAAGAATTATATTAATATAATCATAGTATAATCAAAATAATAATATTTAAACATTAATATATAATTTAAATTTTATTTTCATTTTGACTATTCATATTTATATAATAAAATTAAATTAATAAACATAAAAATATATTAATAAAATTTACTCATATTATATATATATATTTAATAATTAAAAAAAATTAACAACAGACCTGAACGCGAATTATTCCCAGTCGGAGTCAATTTGTGCTTGCATCTACTGCCTTTGCATTTCTCTGCAACGGAAGCCCAACAAAAGAAAACAGCGTGTTTAAAAATAACAGCGTGTTCATTAAGACATAACAACGTTAATCTGTGCGACAGGATAGCTATTCATGACAGAAGTAAAAATGTCAAAAGTTAGTCAAAATTAATTTCATGAAAATGTGACGTGAGCTCAACCTGCAAAACCGCACTTCATGAACAATAGACATATTTTCGACTACGTAAAAAAAAAATATGATTATTTCTTGGTAAAAAAAAGGATATACTTATATATCTCGTGTTGAGTTATCTGACAAAACACAAACAACAGACCCAGATTTATAAACAAATGAATAGAATATGCAATGAGTCAACAATGCATACAATGTTGCTAGTGCTATTTTCCGTTTTCGGTTTTTCGCGGTTTTTCGGTTTTTTCGCGGTTCATTTTGCTTTAGTGAGAATAGGTGTTTGTTGTTGATTTCGTGGTTGGAATCAGAGAGGCAGCAGAGAAATGAGAGGTGCGAGGAGAGAGAGAGTGAGAGTGAGAGAGAGAGAAATGAGAGGTGGGAGGAGAAAGAGAGAGTAGGGAGATGGTAAGGGAAGTGAGAGGCAGAGGGAGAGAGGAGAGGAGCCGAGGGAGGACAGAGAGAATGAGATGCTGGGGAGGTCGTAGAGAGAGAGAGGAGAGAGATGATTGAGAGGAGAGACGAGGAGAGAGAGAGAGAGAGAGAGAGAGAAAGAGAGAGAGAGAGAGAGAGAGAGAGAGACCGAGAAAGAGAGAGAGAAAAAAAGAGAGAGAAGATGGATGGAGATAGATAAAGAGAGGGGGGGGGGAGAATGGAGAGAGTGAGGTGGGATAGTAAAGTATTCTTAATGGATAATGACCGCACTTTTCCAGCCTGGCCTTAAACCTGACTCTTGCTTGTTATCAGGAACAATTTGCGTGAATTCGAATTGGACTGAGATGGAGGGTGGAAGGAAGGTAGGGAAGGGCGAGGGAAAGAGTGGGAGAGAGACGGAGATAAAAAGTGACACAGTGAGAGAGAGATAGAAGAGGAAAAGAAAAGAGTAAAAAAAAAAGGAAAACACAGAAAAAATATCAGGGAGTGAGAGAAACAGAGAGAGAGACAGAGACAGAGACAGAGAGACAGAGAGACCGAGACAAAGACAAAAACAAAGACAAAGACACACAGAGAGAGCGAGAGAGATGAAAGAAAAAAAAAAAGAGAGAACAAGAGAACAACAAAGAGCGAAAGAAAACGAAAGAGAAAGATAACCGACGCACAACGCAAGCACAATTCCCAACAGCAAATAACACTCCACAGTCGGCGCCAGGCGGTTGACCAATCAGGTGGCCCAAAATTTTAGTTTATGATGATTGGTAGATTAGATAAAATTAGCAAAAGGGAATTCTAGCCAAATGTAATATCAGCGAGTTACAAATGGTGCGTTTTCTGAAACGAATTCGCTCCATTAGATAAACTCTACACTCCTCCCGTTAGGCGATATGTTCTGAATACATTTGAATAGAAGGAGAGATGGAGGAAGAGGAAGAGAGGGAAATGGGTAAAGAAGGCAACAAGGAGGAGGAGGAGGAGAAGGTGGAGACCAAAGAGAACAAGAAGGGAGAGAAACAGAAGATGAAAAAGAAGAATATTGAAATGACAAGATCAGTGACAGTGATTTTGGTAATAATAATGGTGATGGTGATGGTGATAATAACAACAATGATAATGACAATAATAATGATAAGAATAACGATGATGGCAATAACAGTGTTATTATTATCATATTTACCATTATCAATAATTATGATAACAATAACAATTATGACGATAGCAATAATAGCAACAGCAGCAGCATCATTGTGATTATGATAATATTAATGATGATAATAATAATAATGATGAGAATGCTAACAATGATGATAATAATGATAATGATAATAATATTAATAACTCTGATAATCGTAATAGTAATAATGATAAATATAAAAATAATGATAATAGTAATGATAATTATCATCATCATAATGATAGTTACAGTAATGAAAGTCATAATTTTCATAATAATGATAATGCTGATGATAATGATAAGGATGATGAGGACTATTATAACCAATACCATTGCTATTTCTATCATTATCAGTATCATTTTCATTAATATCCTATTCATCATTATTATTACCATCATCATAATCATAAAGATAATAATACAGACAATAATAACAATAACAAGGGCAATAACACCAACCATAAGACCAAAACGATAAGCAGAAGCAAATTGAAACAAAAGCAAAGAAGAGGGAGAAGCGAAAGCAGAAAGTCCTGAATCCCTATCCATCGGCTGGCGACCTGACACTCGCGCCTCAAAACAAATACATTGGCTCCGAAAAGTCACATGACGACAATTTCAGATTATCTGTCTTTCAAGTGCCGTTTATTGATGTCGGGCTGACGATGGCTGACTTTAGACGTCAATGCAGCTGACATATCCAATTCCAGGGATAGGATAAAATTTCGATCAAAGAATCAACGCTAGCTAGCACTCGCGCTTCCCGCTCCTCCCATAATCCCGCCGTCTGTCCTCTTTTTTTTTCCATTTTATTTTTTTTTTTTTTTTTTTTTTTTTTTTTTTTTTTTTTTTTTTTTTTTTTTTTTTTTTTTTTTTTTTTTTATTTTTTTTTTTTTTTTTTTTTTTTTTTTTTTTTTTTTTTTTTTCTTTTTTTTTTTTTTTTTTTTTTTTTTTTTTTTTTTTTTTTTTTTTTTTTTTTTTTTGTTTTTTTTTTTTTTTTTTTTTTTTTTTTTTTTTTTTTTTTTTTTTTTTTTTTTTTTTTTTTTTTTTTTTTTTTTTTTTTTTTTTTTTTTTTTTTGTTTTTTTTTTTTTTATTTTTTTTT
>NW_028234405.1:20405886-20408386 GCF_977035675.1 Penaeus japonicus | reverse complement strand
CTATAATATATATAATATTTTTTTTTTTTTTTTTTTTTTTTTTTTTTTTTTTTTTTCTTTCTTACAAAATCTACGTTTATATATGTATCCACATAGATATGTATGTCGAAGTGAAGTATAAGACGATGAAATCCGTTTGTTAGAAAGCAAACACGGCTAAAGCACAAACGTGGGAAAAAAAGAAAGAGCCCAGAACGAGAAATGAAAGAAGGTGTGTGGCGTGGGAAGTGAGGGCGGGATAGGGGGAGGGGTCAATGGGGTTTGAGGTGGGCGGGGGTGGTGGGTGGACAAGTGGGGCGTAGGGGGTCGGTGGGAGGGGGGGGGAGGGGTTGGGGTGGGGTGGAGGGGGTGGTGGGGGGGTTGGGATTTGGGGTTTGGGAGTAGGGGGGTGGGGTGGGAGGTTTAGGGGGGCAGTGGTTGGGGATAGCGGGGGGGGGGGTGTGGGGGGTAAGGGGAAAGGAGGGAGGGGGGGCGATCGGGGCGGCGGCGTGGCGTGCAGGCGAGCGTGAGAGAAGGGGGCGTCGAGCGTGAGCGGCGGGGGCGGCCGGGGGGCGTGGCGGCCGAGCGTGAATTGTGTCGGCGGGGGGGCGCAGGGGCGAGCGTGATCCAATTATCTCATACTGACTTCTCCCTCTGTCCTTCCTTCCCTCCCCATCCCCTCTGCCGCTCCCCTCTCCTTTTCCCGTCTTTCCCCTCTTCCTCCCTCCCTTCTGACCCTCACATTAATGTAATCGTAATACAAAAACAACAACATTACCAAAGAAACAATTACTTTTCCCCCCCTAAAGACAGTGTCACACGCCGGGCCCCGCCCCCCCCCCCCCCCCGTTGCCATGCCCCCCTGTACAGACCCTGCCAGCTTCTCCCTTCACCCTATGACTCAAGCCTCTCAGCCTCCCTGATCTCCCTAAAACCCTGCTATACAGAGAATCGAGTTGCTATAGCATAACCCCTGCTAATTGTTAGTATTCCTTTACCCTGCCAAGGCTATGTGTTAGCTTCTCTACTCTGCCTTTTTTTCCTTTTTTTCTTTCTTTCTTTCTTTCTTTTTTTTATATGGGAAGGCCCTCCCCTATCTGAGAGAGGATGAGAAATGACGTAAATTGGTAAAGAAAAGATAAATGGAGAGACAGATAATTAGACAGATGGACTGATAGATGCAGGGCCATATACAAAGAGAAAAGTAATTCCAGATTTCAGAACAAAGAAAGAAAGAAAAAAAACCATAAATCCAAGATTCTTAGCAGATTTCAGAACATTCATCTTTTCTTTACATCCTCGATAAAGAAAGAAAATCCCATTCCATCTCAACTCAACGTCTCTGCTTGATGAGGTTAATGGAACAGCTATAATGCGTGTCATCTCGCTACGCTCACGTTCGCCAGAGGTAAATATATAGTGGGACTTGTGATATAGCGAGCCTAGGGATTCCAATTTCTCTTCTTCCCCTCACGTCGCTCTGTCGCCGGCCCAAGAAAAGGAAGCCAGGCAGGGACCAACGCTGATTGCTCCTTTTATCTCTGTGAATGAAGTTCCTATATCATATTTCGTTCAGTTATTTTTTCCCACCTTTTTGTGGAGGGGGGGGAGGGTTGTTCAGTTCTTTTCACTTTTTTTTTTTTTTTTTGGTATTCCTTTATTCATTCATTCATTTACCTATTGGTCTTTCTGTCTGTTTTGTCTATGCATCTATCTGTCTGTTTATCTATATATTTTTTTGGGGGGTGTGGGAGTTTAATTTCACTTTTTATCTTATTCAATCATTAACCAATCGAACTATCGATCTGTCTATCAATTCATCTCTTTATTTCTTATCAAGGTAGGTGAGGGGAGGAGAGGGGAGTGTGAGTGGGGTAACTTAGCTGTAAGAGTCGAAACATTTCAATTCCTTTTTCGAAGTATATTCACTTCACTAAGTCGTCTAATGCATCTCGGACCATCTTCCACCGGCTTTCTACCATTCAGCCGAGGCAAAGGATTAGACGATCGTGATTCTCAGTCGATCGTCGCTAATCTGTTTCATCTTGACAATTTCTATTCACGTCTGAATATAAGCTTAGTGCAGGTCATGTACTCGTGAGATTTCTTTTCTGATAAAGGGTGTCTCTAAATACGATGTGTACGGTATGGTGTAAGGTCAAGGAGAATCACATATACATACTCGCACATAAGCAAACACACATACATGAACATATATAACCATACGCACATTTCACATTCAACTCAATAGCAAACGGCATTGAAAACAGCTTACGTAATGGCACAGAAAAAAAAAGAAAAGAAAGAAACACACGTGTCCAAATACCATACGAAAGCTTTTCTTTTATTCCTCCAAATAACAGACCCGTTTTGGAATGTTATTCATCTCTTCTCTAATAGATATTTGATCCTACATGGTCTAGGCTGCAGGATGCTCAATGCATTGTTTTCCCGAAACTTCCTTTTGACAGCATCCAACTCCTCTTCGTTGCAAAAGCCCGCAAATTGCCTATGTCATTTT
>NW_028234405.1:20398749-20401249 GCF_977035675.1 Penaeus japonicus | reverse complement strand
CATCAATGCTTCACACATTGAAGCTGAGGATGGTCTGGGCAGTTTTGGCCTTCCATTCTAAGTTGGAGTGTATTAGATTGGAATATCGAGACTGATCTGATCTCATGACTGATCTCATTTGCCAGAGTTTGGGAAATCTTTCCACAATTCACGACTGTGAATTGTGGGGAGATCTAATTCTTTCATCATGACCGAAACTTTGACAGTCATTGAGCAACCGAAAAGGGTAATTATAGTCTCATAGCGTTGGAGAGAGAGAGAAAGAGAGATAGGGAGAGAGAGAGAGAGAGAGAGAGAGAGAGAGAGAGAGAGAGAGAGAGAGAGAGAGAGAGAGAGAGAGAGAGAGAGAGAGAGAGAGAGAGAGAGAGAGAGAGAGAAGGGGGGGAAGGAAGAGAGAGAGATAGAGAGAGAGAGAGAGAGAGAGAGAGAGAGAGAGAGAGAGAGAGAGAGAGAGAGAGAGAGAGAGAGAGAGAGAGAGAGAGACAGCGATTGAGAGACAGACAGGAAAGAGAGAAAGAAAGAGAGTGATAGAAAAGAGAGAAAGAAAGAGAGAGAGAGAGAGAGAGAGAGAGAGAGAGAGAGAGAGAGAGAGAGAGAGAGAGAGAGAGAGAGAGAGAGAGAGAGAGAGAGAGACAGAGAGAGAGAAGAGAGAGGAAGAGACAGAGAAAGAGAAAACTAACCTATTAGTAGTTAACCTCACTGTTCAATCTTGACCTGCATCATCTAGAGCAAATTGAAAGTCTGAGTTATCAGCCTGCACAACCTGTAGATAAGAGAGACGCTTTTAGAGTGAGTGGAGTGCCTAGACGACGAGCAAGGAAGTATGCAATTTAGCAATATGTTGAGTCAGTGATGGTAGTTGAAACCGGACGCGCGCGCGCTCCCTCTCGCTCGCTCAACTTGGCGACGAAACTGATGGTTTTCGTCCAAAAGAGGTTCGATCTCCGGGCACTCAATAGGGGGCGTGGCTTAGAGAGAAGGCGTGTGTGGTTAAGAGCAAGGGGCGTGGTTCAGAGGGAGGAGGCGTGGGTTCAGAGAATATAAATGGCTCATAGGGATGTGTATGGTTTAGAAAGATGAAATATGACTTAGGTAGCTAGAAAGAGGGGCGTGGTTAATAAGAAAGAAGGAACTTAGAAACTTAGAACTTAGAACTGGCTTAGAAAGAAAGAACATAACTTCGGAGAAGAGAGAATCCGTCGACATCTTGCACTATTGATGTTGAAACGAAAAGCTGTGTAATGTTTCATGCAGATATTTCTTTCAAAGTGTTTAGCTATTAAACCTTCTATTTCTGTTTAAGTAAGGTGAGACAGATGTTTAAGGAACTGCTTATATTCTATGTAAAGAGTTCTTCATCAATTAATTATTATCTGTTTTTCCAAAAAGGTGGATTCTTGGATATATCAAATTAATTTCAATGATTATTCCATGTGCTTAGATTTACCATTCTTATTGTCATTATCATCATTATCATTATCATCATGATAGTTATTATTGTTATCATCCTAATTATTATTATCATTATTATTATTATCAGTAGTAGTAGTAATAATAATAATAATAGTAGTATCATAGTCATCATCATTATTATTATTATTGCAGTCCTTATCCTTATCAACATTATTACTATTATTATCATTATTATCATTATTATTATTATCATAATTATTATTATCATTAATATTATTATTATTATCATCATCATCATCATTATTATTATCATTATCATTATTATTATTATTATTATTACTATTATCATGATCATCATGATCCCCGTTATTATCATTATTATCATTATCATTTTTATCAACACTACCATTATTTTCATAATTATTGTTGCTAATACCAAATCATCATTATTATTGATATTGATATTATTAGTGTTATCATCGTCAACACAACCATCCTCTCCCTCATCACAATACTCCTCCCCCTCCTCCTCACCACCCTCCTCCTCCTCACCACCCTCCGCCTCCTCCTCCTCCTCCTCACCACCCTCCTCCTCCTCCTCCTCCTCCTCCTCACCCTCCTCCTCCTCCTCACCAACACCACCACTCACACTCTAAATACCTCACCTGCAACACAATTTCCCCTCACAGTTGTTTAAAAAAAAAAAAAAAAAAAAAAAAATGGAGAGTGAAACGACAGACGGGAGAGCGCGAGGTGCTAGCTAGCGCTGATCCCTGGAATTGGATATGTCAGCTGCATTGACGTCTAAAGTCAGCCATCGTCAACCCGACATCAATAAACGGCACTTGAAAGACAGATAATCTGAAATTGTCGTCATGTGACTTTTCGGAGCCAATGTATTTGTTTTGAGGCGCGAGTGTCAGGTCGCCAGCCGATGGATAGGGATTCCGACTTTCTGCTTTCGCTTCTCCCTCTTCTTTGCTTTTGTTTCATTTTTTCTTCTGCTTATCGTTTTGGTCTTATGGTTGGTATTGTTCTTGTTATTGTTATTATTGTCTGTATTGTTATTTTTATGATTATGATGATG
>NW_028234405.1:20383749-20388749 GCF_977035675.1 Penaeus japonicus | reverse complement strand
TATCCTACCATAGCTTTGTCTGTCTCTGCACTATCCTACAATAGCTTTGTTTGTTTCTGCACTATCCTACCATAGCTTTGTTTGTTTCTGCACTATCCTACAATAGCTTTGTTTGTTTCTGCACTATCCTACAATAGCTTTGTTTGTTTCTGCACTATCCGACCATAGCTTTGTCTGTCCTCGCACTACCTACAAAGCTTTGTTTATTTCTGCACTATCCTACCATTAGCTTTGTTTGTTTCTGCACGATCCTATAATAGCTTTGTCTGCTCTGCACCTATCCTAATAATAGATTTTGTTTTGTTTCTGCACTATCCTAATAATGTTAAGCACTCTGACATATTTTCTGCACTATCCTAAGATTGTAATAGCTTTGATATAACCAAGATTTGTTTTCTGCACTTTCCTACTATTCTTTTTGTTCTGCACTATCCGACCATAGCTTTGTCTGTCTCTGCACTACCGACCATAGATGTTTTGTTTCGGCCTACCTACAATAGTATGTTTGTTTCATCTGCACTTGCCTGCAATACTTGTTTTTTCTGCACTATCCTACAAGACTTTGTCTGTCTCTGCACTATCCTACAATAGCTTTGTTTGTTTCTGCACTATCCTATAATAGCTTTGTCTGTCTCTGCACTATCCTACAATAGCTTTGTTTGTTTCTGCACTATCCTATAATAGCTTTGTCTGTCTCTGCACTATCCTATAATAGCTTTGTTTGTTTCTGCACTATCCTATAATAGCTTTGTTTGTTTCTGCACTATCCTATAATAGCTTTGTTTGTTTCTGCACTATCCGACCATAGCTTTGTCTGTCTCTGCACTATCCTACAATAGCTTTGTTTGTTTCTGCACTATCCTATAATAGCTTTGTTTGTTTCTGCACTATCCTATAATAGCTTTGTTTGTTTCTGCACTATCCTATAATAGCTTTGTCTATCTCTGCACTAACCATAATACTGGCTGTCTCTGCACTATCGTTCAATAGCTTTGTTTGTTTCTGCACTATCCTATAATAGCTTTGTCTGTCTCTGCACTATCCTACAATAGCTTTGTTTGTTTCTGCACTATCCTATAATAGCTTTGTTTGTTTCTGCACTATCCTACATTACTTTGGATGGCCTCTCACTATCCTACTATACTTTGTTTATTTCTGCACTACCCTATATAGCTTTGTCTGTTTCTGCACTATCCTACAATTACTTGGTTAGCTTTGTTTTTTTTTATTTCTGCACTATCCTATAATAGCTTTGTTTGTTTCTGCACTATCCTATAATAGCTTTGTTTATTTCTGCACTATCCTATAATAGCTTTGTTTGTTTCTGCACTATCCTATAATAGCTTTGTTTGTTTCTTCACTATCCTATAATAAGCGGGTGTGTTTCTGCACTATCCGACCATACTTTTCTTCTCTGCACTATCCTACTAGAGCTTGTTTGTTTCGCACTACCTATAATAGCTTTTTCTTCTCTGCACTATCCTACAATTCTTTGTTGTTTCTCACTATCCCAATAATTGCTTTTGCTGTCCTCTGCACTATCCTAAAGACGTTGTTGTTCTTGCACTATCCTATAATACTTTTTGTTTCTGCACTTATCCTATAATACTTTGTTTGTTCTGCACTACCACCATATCTTTGTCTTCTCTGGTAACTATCCTACAATAGCTTTGTTTGTTTCTGCACTATCCTATAATAGCTTTGTCTGTATCTGCACTATCCTATAATAGCTTTGTTGTTTTCTGCACTATCCTATTATAAGCTTTGTCTATCTCTGACTATCTACAATACTTTTTGTTTCTCACTATCCCTAAACTACTTTGTCTGTCTCGGCACTAATCCTATAATACTTGGTTTGTTTCTGCACTATCCTATAATACTTTTTGTTTCTGCACTATCCTACAATAGCTTTGTTTGTTTCTGCACTATCCTACAATAGCTTTGTTTATTTCTGCACTATCCTACAATAGCTTTGTTTGTTTCTGCACTATCCTATAATAGCTTTGTCTGTCTCTGCACTATCCTATAATAGCTTGTTTTTTCGCACTATCCAATTAAGCTTGTTTGTTTCTGCACTATCCTATAATAGCTTTGTTTGTTTCTGCACTATCCTATAGTAGCTTTGTTTGTTTCTGCACTACCTAAATAATAGCTGTGTTGTTCCGACTATCCTATAATAGCTTTGTCTGTCTCTGCACTATCCTACAATAGCTTTGTTTATTTCTGCACTATCCTACAATAGCTTTGTTTGTTTCTGCACTATCCTATAATAGCTTTGTCTGTCTCTGCACTATCCTACAATAGCTTTGTTTGTTTCTGCACTATCCTATAATAGCTTTGTCTGTCTCTGCACTATCCTATAATAGCTTTGTTTGTTTCTGCACTAAGCCGACCATACTTTGCTGTCTCGGCACGATCCTACATACTTTGTTTGTCGGCACTATCCCTATAATAGCTGGTCTGTCTTCTCACTATCACTACAATACTTTGTTTTTTCTGCACTATCCTATAATAGCTTTGTCTGTCTCTGCACTATCCTATAATAGCTTTGTTTGTTTCTGCACTATCCTATAATAGCTTTGTTTGTTTCTGCACTATCCTATAATAGCTTTGTTTGTTTCTGCACTATCCGACCATAGCTTTGTCTGTCTCTGCACTATCCTACAATAGCTTTGTTTGTTTCTGCACTATCCTATAATAGCTTTGTTTGTTTCTGCACTATCCTATAATAGCTTTGTTTGTTTCTGCACTATCCTATAATAGCTTTGTCTATCTCTGCACTATCCTACAATAGCTTTGTTTGTTTCTGCACTATCCTATAATAGCTTTGTCTGTCTCTGCACTATCCTATAATAGCTTTGTTTGTTTCTGCACTATCCTATAATAGCTTTGTTTGTTTCTGCACTATCCTACAATAGCTTTGTTTGTTTCTGCACTATCCTACAATAGCTTTGTTTATTTCTGCACTATCCTACAATAGCTTTGTTTGTTTCTGCACTATCCTATAATAGCTTTGTCTGTCTCTGCACTATCCTATAATAGCTTTGTTTGTTTCTGCACTATCCTATAATAGCTTTGTTTGTTTCTGCACTATCCTACAATAGCTTTGTTTGTTTCTGCACTATCCTATAATAGCTTTGTTTGTTTCTGCACTATCCTATAATAGCTTTGTTTGTTTCTGCACTATCCTATAATAGCTTTGTTTGTTTCTGCACTATCCTACAATAGCTTTGTTTGTTTCTGCACTATCCTATAATAGCTTTGTTTGTTTCTGCACTATCCTATAATAGCTTTGTTTGTTTCTGCACTATCCTACAATAGCTTTGTTTGTTTCTGCACTATCCTACAATACTTGTGGTTTCTGCACTATCCTACAATAGCTTTGTTTATTTCTGCACTATCCTACAATAGCTTTGTTTGTTTCTGCACTATCCTATAATAGCTTTGTCTGTCTCTGCACTATCCTACAATAGCTTTGTTTGTTTCTGCACTATCCTACAATAGCTTTGTTTGTTTCTGCACTATCCTATAATAGCTTTGTTTGTTTCTGCACTATCCTATAATAGCTTTGTTTGTTTCTGCACTATCCTACAATAGCTTTGTTTGTTTCTGCACTATCCTATAATAGCTTTGTTTGTTTCTGCACTATCCTATAATAGCTTTGTTTGTTTCTGCACTATCCTATAATAGCTTTGTTTGTTTCTGCACTATCCTACAATAGCTTTGTTTGTTTCTGCACTATCCTATAATAGCTTTGTTTGTTTCTGCACTATCCTATAATAGCTTTGTTTGTTTCTGCACTATCCTACAATAGCTTTGTTTGTTTCTGCACTATCCTACAATAGCTTTGTTTGTTTCTGCACTATCCTACAATAGCTTTGTTTGTTTCTGCACTATCCTACAATAGCTTTGTCTGTCTCTGCACTATCCTACCATAGCTTTGTCTGTCTCTGCACTATCCTACAATAGCTTTATTTGTTTCTGCACTATCCTACAATAGCTTTTTCAGTGTCTACATTATCCTACATTAGATTTATCCGTCTCTTCCCTATCATCATACATCAGCTTTATACCCCTTGAATTCTTTGTAGTTCATTCCTTTTAAATCCAGGACCATCGTATTTCGGTCCTTTCATATGCCAGTCTCTCTATTTCAGTTCCTTTGCATTCTATTTTTCCCATCGACTATTCTCTCTATTCCTTTGTTCCTTTGACGACCCAATTTCATCCTCACTCCATAACCTCGTTTTCTTACTTTTTTTTCTGTCTCTGTCTTTCCGCTTTTCTTTCCATTTCATCTCTCTTTTGTGTGTGTGTTTGTGTGTGTCTTTATTTGTCTGTGTGACTGTGTCTGTCTGTCTATTCATTTGATTCTCCCTCGCCCCCCCACCCCCCCCCTCTCTCTCTATGGACACATAAATCAGTTTCCAATTACTATTTTCCAGGTATATCACAAATAAAAACTTTCAACGCTCCTGATTGCACTAGTAATTCAATTTCAGTTCAAACTCATAATATAAATAACATTCCTCCTCACTTTGATGTTTGTTTTTTTTTATATCGAAGTCTGAATCACACTGACCACGATTTCGACATCATTGGTTTCTGCGAAGCCAGGCTAATAAATGATACCCAAAACCTCTTCCTCATTAGTATAACGTCCATTATATGATAAGTACAGTCGCGTTGCACTGTATACAAAAGAAAAATGAACTTGTGTCATTGACTCGATCTGATTTATCGATGTTGAAGGATTCTTTTAGAATCTGCTGTAGAGGTAGAGATAAGAAACGACGGTGTTATGGTAGGACAAGTATACAGATGTCCGCATTCAGATGTTCAAAGTATTTCAGGGATCATTAAAAAAAAAAAAAATAAAAAAAAAAAAAAAAAAAAACAAGAAAAAAACAAAATAAAAAAAAAAAAAAAATTGTTTTTTATTTTTTTTTTTTTTTTTTTTTTTTTTTTTTATTTTATGTATTAAAACCACGATAAAATCA
>NW_028234405.1:20373749-20378749 GCF_977035675.1 Penaeus japonicus | reverse complement strand
TACATATAAGCATATATATATATATATATATATATATATATATATATATATATATATATATATTCACACACATACACACACACACACACACACACACACAAATCTTTGCGTGTTGAATTTATGCAATGCATGAAAACATATAAAAATTACATTCCCAGAATAAAATCAGTCCGTTTCCTCAAAAGAGGCTCTAAAAGGAAATTAAATATTTATAAATAATGACAGAACCACGATGGTTTTAATGCGATTAGCATATGATTCAGGGGGCAATCTGCCGCGCACTCTCGGGATTATAGCCAGGACTCGAGGTGATCCCCTGCGAGGCCGCACTACACGCGCGCCCTTTGTTAACGACGCCTCTGCTGTCCCTCGTCACTACTCGTCACTCTTGCAATGCATCGTCGTGTTGCTTCAGCACGTTTCCTTTGTTCATTCATCGCGATTTGTTATTCTTGCTGTTGCCTCATCACACTTTCTGTGTTGATGACAAGTTCTTTCTTGTTCTTACGTCGCCATTCATCATATCTACATTTTATCCTTCCTGGTGTTGCTTCGTCTCATATAGCTTGTTCCCTCATCACGACTCATCACTCTTCCTGCTGCTTTATTACACTTTTCTAACGACTTCTGTTCTAACGTTCCTTCATTCATCACTCCCATCACGCTACCTTTCGCTCCTTCATCCTAAGGATTCATCACTCGTGCCTTTGCATCATAACAATCCTTTTATCGACGATTTCCGTTTTGTTCCCGCGTCACAATTCATCACACTCGCCTATTTCATCCCTCCTAACGTTGCCTCATCATATGCTTGCACTTCATTACATCATCTTTCTGTCCGTATTCTTGTTCGTAATATGGATCGCTTCGTTTTCTATTGTTAGACTTATATAGTATCCAGGTATGATTTTACCCTAAAATGAAGGGGTAACTCTGATGAAAAAAACGTACTCTGCTCGGACGTACGTGAAATTATGCGAGTTTCTTCTGTCCATTTCTTTCATTTAAAATAGCATGTGTGTGTATGTTTGAGTTTGTGTGTGTGTTTATGCATCAGTACAGTTTGTGTGTTTTGTATGTGTGTGTGTGTGTGTATACACACACACACACACACACACACACACACACACACACACACACACACACACACACACACACACACACACACACAGATAGAGAAACAGAAAAGAGAGAGAGAGAGAAAAAGGGACAGAGAGAGAGAGAGTGAGCGAGTGAGTGAGAGATGTAGAGAGAGTGTGTGTTTTTTGTTTGTGAGTGTTTGTGTGTATTTGTGTTTGGGTGTCATTCTGTGAGTAGCTTTGTTGATGATGAGCCGACACATCAGAAAGAGGGTCACGACTTCAGCCTCATGAATAATTCAGTCATTCACTTTCCTCTAGAACAAAAATTAGTAAAAGAGTAAGTGTTAAATTTTTTCACAGCAGTTGGTAGTTCTATTTTGTGACGGTTAGTAACACTGGAACCTCGCGGTTTAACTTATATATTAGATCTCTCTCTCTCTCTCTCTCTCTCTCTCTCTCTCTCTCTTCCTCTCACCATCTTTCTCTCTGTCTCTTTTTCTCGCCTCTTTCTTCCTCTCCCTCCATTCCTTTTCTCCCTCCCTCCCTCCTCTCCCCCCTCCTCTCTCTCTCTCTCTCTCTCTCTCTCTCTCTCTCTCTCTCTCTCTCTCTCTCTCTCTCTCTCTCTTCCTCTCACCATCTTTCTCTCTGTCTCTTTTTCTCGCCTCTTTCTTCCTCTCCCTCCATTCCTTTTCTCCCTCCCTCCCTCTTCTCCCCCCTCCTCTCTCTCTCTCTCTCTCTCTCTCTCTCTCTCTCTCTCTCTCTCTCTCTCTCTCTCTCTCTCTCTCTCTCTCTCTTTCTCCTCTCACCTCCCCCTCTTCTTCCTCCTCTTTCTTCCTCCCCCCCTCCCTCCCTCCCTCCCCCCCCCTCCCCCTCTCTCTCTCTCTCTCAATCTCTCTCACTTTCTCCCTCCTTCACCTCTATCCTTCAAGCCTTCTACGTATATCTAAAAAGAATAATTGATAGTGCGAACTTCTAATTCCGCAGGAGATTTTCGGAATTATTTTGCATATCAAATTAATACCCTCACGGTTCTTGTTTGCATAAAGGGCGCTGCGTTCTTTAGCTACAAAATGCTGACACGGAAAAGGGGAAAAATAATCGCTTGCCAACTATATGGATTTTTTTTTTCTCCGTCAATTTTTTTCCTTTTCGTTACGGAATCTGTTTTAACATTTTGTACGAGAGTGTGGAAGAAGAAAGAGAAATTAGATTAAACATTAAATAAGTTTGTCTTTCAGATCTAGTGGCAGAAACAACGAAGAGAGAGCGACCTGATAATAATTACAATGATGGTAATAGTAAGATAGGTAGACATGCACACACACACACACACACACACACACACACACACACACACACACATACTCGCACACAGACACACACACACACACACACACACACATACAGACACACACACACAAACACAAACACACACACGCGAACACACACATACACGCATACAGGCAATCAGACGGACATATAGCCAGACAAATAGACTAAGGCAAAGACTGACATGCAAGAAAACAAATAAAAAACAAACAAATGAATGAAGCATATATGGAACCCCCTTTTCAAAATATAAAAGATAAAAAATGATAATAAAATTTCAAATGAAATAGATAAATAAAGAAAAGATAAATAATAAAAGAAACTGAATAATCAAATGATGATATGATTAGTCACGGGGTTAAACAACTCAATAAAACACAACATTAACACATTAGATCAAGTAAACAAACCAACCAACCAAAGTAAACAAACAAGTAAACAAAACGCATTAGATCAAGTAAATAAACAAACAGACAAACAAACAAAGCAAGGGCAGGAAACACACACTCCGAAATTACCTTTACGTATTACACGCGCCATGTTAACTACTCTCTACCCTGAATATCATTTCCACCATCAAAGGCAAAACATGTCTGTGTGTGACGTGTGGTTCTCGCAGTGATGGAAATATGATCGTATTTGTAATTAAAATTGTTGCTGCTAAAACAAAAGGATATGGTTCAATAGGTTTATTTGCGTTTGGGGGAAAATGTCGTGTGCTCGCGTGCTTTCTCTCTCTCTCTCTCTCTCTATCTATCTATCTATCTATCTATCTATCTCTATCTTTCTTTTCTCTCTCTCATTTAATCTCTTTCTCTTACGTATTCTCTTCCATCTTTCCCTTTCTCTCTTCCTTTCTCTCTCTCTCTCTCTCCCTTCTCTTTCTCTCTTTCTCTCTCTCCCTTTCTCTTGCTCCTTCGTGCATTTGTGTTAATATGTGGATGGGTTGGCGCGTATATATATGTGCACATAGTACACAAGAGGCAGCCATCTGTGCAAAGTTTAAAGTATTATCGTATGTTCTTTCAACTAATTTATTTACAACCTGCAACACACTCTGGCATCCTGAACTAAACTACATCTTCGGTCGTTAAAGTGTCTTAGAACGATCTATTGGGCACGAAGACTTTCCGATTGGCCGATTCGCATCTTCCACCCCCCACCCCATCCCGCTCCTCCCACTCCTCCCCTTACATCCCACCCCCGAATTCCCTCCGTCCTCCTCCCCCTCCTACTTCATCCCCTTCCTCCTCCCTGCCTCCGTCCCCCTACCTCTCACTTCACCCCCTTCCTCCTTCCCCCTTCCCCCCTCCAACTCCAGCCCCTTCCTAAATTAACCTCCCCATTCCTCCCTCTTCCTCCTGTACCCCCCTCCCCCTCCCCAAACTCCCGACTTTCCCCTTACCCTTCTCCCCCCCGACACCCCCCTCCCTCTTTCTCCCAACTCGCAACCCTCTGTCTCCCCCCCGACTTCTCTCTCCCTCCCCCCTTTCTCCTCTCCTCACCCCTTTCTCTTCTCCTCACCCCCACCCCACCCCACCCCGTATCCCCTCACAACCACAATTAAACTTACGATGTTCAGAACAATTACTCAAAAGGTATTTGTAAAAAAAAAGAGTAGCTTATAAAAGAAACAGGGCACTTTACCGATATAATTAAGGAATATGCAAATGATCAACACAAAAAGGCGATCCCTTCAACGGCAATTATTGCAAAGAATGACGTCAGAGCTAAGATGAAGAGCCAATCTCGCGGCATATTTTTTTTCTCTCTTAATGACATTATTAATGAATGAACGTAATTAGCGGATTTTTTCCCTTTATGAAGATCGCTCAGAGAGGAGTGATATATGGGTCCAATAATTATAACCGTAATTAAGGAGAAGGTGATAGCATGCTTTCGGAAAGTGCAATAAAGATGATACTTTTTTTTAGATTATTACTTTCAAGTTTCAGAGAGATGGGTAGAATGAGAGAGAGAGACAGAGAGAGAGAGAGAGAGAGAGAGAGAGAGAGAGAGAGAGAGAGAGAGAGAGAGAAAGAGAGATAAAAAAAAGAGTGAGGGAGAGAGAACGAGAGAGATAAAGAGAAAGAGAGAGAGAGAGAAGGAGATAAACAAAGAAAGAAAGAGAGAGAGAACGAGAGAGAGAGAGAGAGACAAAGATAGAGCCAAAGACAAAGACAGAGCCAGAGACAGAAACAGAGAGATAGAGATAGATAAATAGATAGAGAGATAGATAGATAGAGAAAGAGAGAGACATACAACACAGAGAAGAGGAAGTCTCATTAATCATTAAAGTCCGCCCGTGTTCTTCCCAATGATCCTCTAATGAGACTGGGCTTTAGGGAGAAAAAACATATATATTGACGTTTATTCATCCTATCGAAATCAAAGAAAAAAAGAAAATAATAATAATGGATGACGCAAGTATAAGGAGAGACACCAGAGCATTTTATTTTATCTTTTTTTTTTTGATGGATAGATGAATGGATAAATTGATGAATGATTGGGTAAATAAATAAATAGGTCAATTAGATAGATGAATAGGGAGATGGATGAATAGATAAAAAGCAACTAAGTAGATAATCC
>NW_028234405.1:20364567-20367067 GCF_977035675.1 Penaeus japonicus | reverse complement strand
AAGGAACACCTGCGGATGGGAATAAAGTTGTAAAAAAGTTTTTCATCCCCTGAGGACTCCCTCCCTCCTTCCCTCCTTCCCTCCCTCCCTCTCTCTCTCCTTCCCTCCCTCCTTCCCTCCCTCCCTCCCTCTATCCCTCCCTCTCTCCCTCCTTCCCTCCATCCCTCTCTCCCGCCCTCCCTCCCTCCCTCCCTCCCTCCCTCCTTCCTTCCTTACCCTCCCTCCTTACCATCTCCCCCCTCTTTTTCCTTCTTCTTTCTCCTCCTCTTCCTCCTTTTGGTTTCTTATTCCTTCTCTCTCTCTCTCATTTCCTCTCGACTCTTGTTCTCCCTCCTTTCCTCCCTCTCTCTCCCCTTCTCCTTTCCTCCTTCCCTCCCTCCTTCCCCTTAGTCTCTTCCTAACCATCTTTGTTCACGCTCCCTCTCTTGTTCCTCTTTCCTCCCTTCTCTTCCCTCTTCTCCTTCCTTCCTTTCTCCCTTTCCCTCCCTCTTGCTCTCCTCCCATTTTACTCTCAATCATCCTTCCCCTCCCTCCTTCCGCCCTCCTCCCTCTCTCCCCTCTACCATTCATTCATTCCTTCTTCCCTTCCTCTTTACTCCTTCCCTCTATCCCTCTTTTCTTCCCTTCTACTCCTTATCCGTTCTTCCCCCTCCTTCCTCCTCCTTTCCCCTGTCCTTCTCTCGTTTTCTCCCTTTCCCACATACTTTCCAGCAGACGCAGATTACTCCCCACCCACTCTCTTCTGCCCTCCCCCCCCCCACACCCATTTAGAATCAATGTCTGTTACTATTAAGACCAAATATAAAGTTTAAATCCAAGAGGAAAAAAAACTTTCCTTCTGCCCATTCTCCCTCCCTCCCCTCTTTCCCCTCTTTCCCCTCACCCCCTCTTCCCTTCCCCCTTTTCCTTCCCTTTCCCTCCCCCCTCTCACTTCTCCTCACTCCCTCTTTCCCACGTCTTTCCTCCTCCTTCCCCTTTCCCTCTACCCTCCCTCCTTCCTCCCGCTCACTTCCCCCATCTCTCCCCTCACTCCCTCTTCCCCATGCTCTACTCCATATCTAAATTCCCTTTTCCCTCTTTCCTTCCCCTCTTACCTTTTCCCTTTTCCCTCTTCCCTTCCCCTCTTACCTTTCCACCTTTCCCTTTCCCTCTCTTTCCTTCCCCTCTTACCCTTTCCCTATTCCCTTCCTCTCTTCCCTTCCCTTTATTTCCTTTCCCTCTTCCCTTTCCCCCTCTTTCCCTCCCTCTCCCCCTTCCCCTTTTCCCTTCCTCTCTTCCCTTCCCCCTCTTCCCCTTCCCCTCTTCCCTTCCCCCTCTTTCCCTCCCTCTTCCCCTTCCCCCTCTTTCTTTCCCCTCTTCCTTTCCCCCTCTTCCCTTCCCCCTCTTTCCCTCCCTCTTCCCCCTTTCTCCCCCCCCCCTCCTTCCCCCCCTCCCCCCCCCCCCCCCTCCCCCCCCCCCCTTCCCCCTCTCCTTCCCCCCCCCTCCCCCCCCCTCCCCTCCCCCCCCCCCCCCCCCCCTCTCCCCTTCCCCTCCCCTTCCCTCCTCCCTCCTCCCCTAGTGCTCTTTTGTTAGATTTTTTGATTGTTCCCCTTCCCCTCTTCCCTCCCTCTTCCCCTTCCCCTCTTCCCTTCCCCCTCTTTCCCTCCCTCTTCCCCTTACCCCTCTTTCTTTCCCCTCTTCCTTTCCCCCTCTTTCCTTCCCCTCTTCCCCAGTGCCGTGAGAGGCTCTGGGGAAGAAGAGCTCAGAATTCACAAGGAGATTAAATGGAGAGGCAGCGAAAGTGAGATGCTGATGTTATAATTTATGTCTTTTTTTTCTTTTACTGTTTCCTTATTTGTTGATATTATCGGTATCATGATTAGTTGTATCATTGATATTGTTTGTGCTACCACTTTCGTCATGCTCTGTTATCATCATAATCATTGTTATCGCTATCATCTTCATCATTACTATAACTACTACCATCATCATTATCATCATTATTATCACTATCATTATCATCATTATCATTATTATGATTATCATCATTATTGCTATTATAATTATTATCATTATCATTATTATTATCATTATTGTTATTATCATTAACATTATCAATATTATTATCATTATCATTATCATCATTATCATTGTTATTACTGGAATCATTACCATTATCATAATGACAGTTATCTTTATTATCGTTACCATTGATAATAGTACTATCTTTATCATTATCACTATCATTATGATATTAATTATCATAATTACTTTCATTATTGTTATTAATTATCATTGTTATTAGTGTCAGTATCATTATTATTTACTATCACTATCATTTCTATAATTTTCAACATTATCATATACATATGTACACATACATATATATATATATATATATATATATATATATATATATATATGTATATATATATATATATATATATATATATATATATATATATATATATATATATATATATATATATATATATATATATATATGTACATATATATACAC
>NW_028234405.1:20299567-20304567 GCF_977035675.1 Penaeus japonicus | reverse complement strand
CTCCTCCTCTTCGCTCTCTCTCTTCACGTCTCTGTCCCTCCCCTCTCCCTCGTCGTCTTTCTGTCTCCTCTCTTTCTCTCTTCTACTCTGCGCCGTCTGTCTCTCCCTCTCCATCTCTCGCCCTCGCTCTCTCCACCCTCTCTATCTCTCTCTCTCTCTCTCTTCCCTCTAACATATCTATCTATCTATCTACTATCTCTCTCTCTCAGCTCCTCTTTCCTTCTTCTCTTTCTCCTCTATCTTTTCTTTCTTCTTTCTTCTGCTTCTCTTTCTTCTCTCTCCTCTTTCTCTTCTCTCTCGGGGGGGGGGGGGGAGGGGGGGGGGGGGGGGGGGGAAAAGAAAAGAGGGGGGAGGGTGAGGAGGAGGAAGAGAGGTGTGGTTGGGGGTGGTGTGTAGAGAGAGAAGAAATTTCTTTCTCCCCCCCCCCCTCTCTCTCAAGTCTCTACTCTCTCTACTCATCTCTCGCCACTCATCATCTCTTCTCTCGCTCCCCGCTTCCCACCTCCTTCTCACTCCCGCTCGATCCGGTCACTCGCTCTCCTCGTCTCAACTCTCCTCTCTCTCTGCTCTCTCTCTCTCTCGCTTTCCTTCTCTTTCACTCTCTCTCTCTCCCCGCTTTCCTCTCTCTCTCCTCCTTCTCCTCTCCTCAACTCGTGTCACTCGTCATTCCTCGTCTCTCTGCTTCTCCCGGACGGGTCTCAACGGCAGTCTCTCACGGTCACCACGTCCTCGGATCATCTCTCTATGTCTCGTCTCCTACCCTCTCCGAGTCGGTCCTCTCTCTCTCGCCTCCGCGGGTCTTCGTCTCGAGCTCTCTCTCTCTCCTCTCTCTCTCTCTCCTTCCTTCTCTCTCTCTCTCTCTCTCTTCCTCTCTCTCACTCTCTTTCCCTTCATCTCGTCTCTCTCTCTCTCTCTCTCTCCCACTATCTAATCTATCTATCTATCTATCCCTCTACTCTCTCTCTTCTTTCTCTCTCTCCTCTCTCCTCCTCTCCCCTCCTCTCTCTCCCTTTCTCTCTCTCCCCCCCCCCCGCCTTCTCTCTCTCCTCTCTCTCGCATCTCGGGTCTCTCTCACCATCGCATTTCCTCCTCATCCATGTCTACTCTCTTCTCTTCTCACTCTCTCGATCGCTGTTTCCCCTTTTTCTCTCTAAACCTCTCTCGTCTCACACACTCTCTCTTCTACTCTTCGGCATTCGTGCGTGCCTCTCACTCACTCTCTCTCTCGCTAAAGGGACCACTCTTCACCCCGTCTCGAGCTCAAAGAGGTTCTCGTTCTTCTCACACTCCACATCCGCTCCATCTCTTCGTAGCTTCGTCTCTCTCCGTCTCGGGTCTTCTCGTCATCGCTCCTCTCCTCTCCTCTCCCGTATCCCTCTCTCCCTGGCTCTCTCTCGCTCTCAGCCCCTTCACCTCAACTCGTCACCCTCTCTTCAGCTCATCTCTCTTCCATCGAGGCCTCCATCGTTCAGTCCATCCGCTCTCCGTCATCTTCGCCCCTCGCCCTCCTCTCCTTCTCATCTCTCTCTGGTCTCTCTCCACTCGGTATCAACAACACGCGCCCCTAATATCCACCCCCCCGAGAGTGGACGTTCTATCGAAGTAACTTAATAAGTCTCGAGAGAATTCCTTGAAATGGTTGAATGGACCTCCCTCCGCCACTGAGTCATTGTCTGTCACCTCACACCAACCCCCACCCCCTCCAGCCCGACCCCCCCGCCCCCCCCCTCCTTTCTCAACCCCTCATAACCTGCCTAACCTGCCTACCCCCTAACATCCCCACTCTGCCTGCTTGCTACCTACTTAACCACTACCACCTACCCCCCACTAACCATACCCGCTACCCCCCTCCCCCCCCTAACCAACAATCCTAACCCTATCCCAACCCTACCCACCCCCTACCCCCCCCAACCACCCCCCACCGCCGTGCCCCCCCACCCGCTACCCCCGCCCCCCCCCTACCCCGAAGCTACCCTACCCCTAAACCCCCTACCCAACCACCCCCTAAACTATACTAATAGCTACCCCCCTACCACCCCACCAACCCCCCTACACACCACCCTTGCTAATGCTACCCCCATTATACCCCCCCCCCCCACCACCTACCCCCCCAAAACTACCCCCCCATACCCTTGCCGCTTTACCCTACTTACCACCCCCTCTACCTACCCTACCTCCCCCCCCCCCGCCCCAACTACCGCACCCCCTCCCACCCAACCTCCCCACCCACCTACCCTACCCCCGCCCCGCCTAAATGCGACGCGTGCCAGACCCCCCTACCGGCGCCCCAGCCACCCCCCCAGAACCCATGCTACCCCACCGCTACCGCCAACCACACCCTTACGACCCCCCCCCCACCACCGTACCGAACCCCCCACCTCCACACCGTACTCCCTACCGAACCCCTTGCGATACCTCCCCTACCTGCTCCCCACCCACCCACCTCTACCCCCCCCCGCCCCTAACCTACCCCCCTTCCGAGGCACCTCCCTAAGACCCCCGCGGGCCAACTACCACGCCCCCCGCGGCCCACCCCCGTGCTGAACCCACCCCACCCATCCCCCCAGACACGGCTAACCCTAGCCCCTACCGCCCGCCCCCCCCCCCCCCTACCCTCGCACCCCCCCCGTCCCATAACCGCGCCTACCCCCCCCCCCCCCCCCCTCCCCCCCCACCCTACCACCCACCCCCCCAGCTACCCCTTAACCCGCCCCCCGCCCCATAACCCCCGTCTTACCGTCAGCCCCCCCCACCCCCACCCCTTCGCTACCCACCGCTACCCCCCACCCCCCCTCCTACCCTACCCACCCCCCACCTCCAAACTCCCCACTACCCCCCACCCCCCCAAACCACCCACGCGTCACTCCCCCCCCGCGCCGGCCCCTAGACCCCACCCGCCACCCCGCTACCCCCCGCCCCCCGGCTAACCCCGGTACCCCCCGCCCACCCCCTACTACTAAACCAACGCCCCTGCCCCCCCTACCCCCCTAAAGGGGCTTACCGCCCTCTACCTTACGCCCCCCTACCTTAGACCGCGCCGCCGGCGCCCCACCCACCCCCGGGTACCAAAATAAATACCGTTACCCCCACATCCCGGCGCTCACCCGCCCCAACCGCACCAACCTCTTCTACCTTCATCGCCCGCCCCCACCCTCACCCTACCCCCCCCCCCCCGCTACCCAACCCCCACCCCAACCCTAACCCCCCACCCTACCACCCCACCCTAACCCCTAACCCCCCCCCCCCCCCAACCCCCCCACCCCCGCCCGCTACCCCCCCCGACCCCCCTGCTACCCCCCCTACCCCCCCTGACCCCCCACCCCCCCCCCGACACCCCCCCACCACCCCCCACACCCCGTGACCCATACCACCCAACCACCCCCCCCCCCCCGCCGCGCCCCATCCCCCTACCAAAGCGACCCGCCCCCCGCCACTCCTTGCTGAGACCCCTCCCCCCACCACCCCCACCCCACCTCCCTACCCCCCCGCCCCCCCCCCGCCCACCCCCCCCCCTCCCCTAACCCCCCCCAACCCCCCCCCCCCACCCCCGTCCCCAAACACACCCCACCCCCATCACGGATTGCTTGCCAATTCCGCTTGCCAGTTCCGCCTTCTCTTACCTGCTATTCTCTCTCTCTCTTTATTTTTCTTTCTTTCTTCTCTCCTCTCTCTCTTTCTTTATTTTTCTATCCACACACCATATGTATGTCCATTTATCTATCATCCATATCTGTTTCTTTGTACTTTTGTATGTACTTGTTTTTGTGCTTGCGTTATGACACTTGATGTCACACTTGCCCTTTATATCAGGAAATGTCACCATATTGTGGATTCGTGGTATAATGTGTGATGCTTTCTTGTGTGGTTGTTTGTGTGTGAGTGGGGTAGAGTATGTGTTTGTTGTTTGTTTGTTTTCTTTTGTAATTGTTTCTTTGTTTAATCGAGCATGTAGGATATGAAACATATATATATGTTTACTTGTAATTGTGTACGTGTATGGTTATGTGTGCGTATTTGTGTGATAGTGTACTTCCCGTATTCATGTTTCTATATTGTTTATTTTTGCCGTGGGTTTTCTGTTTTTCGAGGGCAATGCATTTCTTTTCTTTCTTATCTATGTAGAACGAAAGAAAACAGTTCAGCACTATTCATTTTAAAATACAAGATCTCATTACTCTTATATTCAAGCAAAAAAATGGGTATCACAATGATGGCATTACAAAACTATGATACGAGATTTCATCACATTTTCCTAATATGCTCGTTTCTTTGTTTACAATTGTCGTAGCGCATGACTGGCTCGATGGTTCTTTTGCATAATGTGACGGGAGGCGTTAAGTAACGGCAGTTTTTGGAGAGACGACGATAAATGTCCACGAAAAAGTGCTCGTGTCTGTATCATAATTGTTTCAATTTCCAGAACTTGTTTAACTCCATCCGTCTGGAAATCCAAGTTGATTACTCACATAACGCATTATTAGATTATAAAGGTCAATCAAATTCGTGCTTAATAATTCATCAAAGACTCCAGCAGCGATGATTAATCTTCTCATAGTAATCGGCCTATCACATGAATGCGGAAGTAAGCGGATCTCGGCTCAATTATGTGACGTATTAAGTGACGTCATTTTTTCGACGAGGGAGAAAAGGGGGAGACGAGAAGGGAGAGGGGAGACCTAAGAAAGGAAGCCAAGAGAAGGTGTGGGAAGAGAGGGGAATGAAAGAGGGGAAGTGGTGAAAAAGAGAAGAAGAGAGGGGAAGCAATCAGTGGCATTGAGAGAGGGGAGTTAAGAGAAGAGAGGAGAAGGGGAGAAGTGAAGCAGGTGGTGGAAAGAGGAGAGGGAAGATGAAGAATGGGGGGGAGAAAGGAAGAGGTAAGGTAGATGGTAAAAGGGCGAAGGAAGAGTTGAAGAGAGAAAAGAGAAAAGAAGAAGGTGGGGGGAGGCGGTGAAAGAGGGGAAGGGACGTTGGGAGGAGAGGAGGAAAAGGGAGATGGGGTA
>NW_028234405.1:20204567-20212067 GCF_977035675.1 Penaeus japonicus | reverse complement strand
GTGTATATATACATATATATGTATGTGTGTATATATATACATATATATGTATGTGTGTCTGTGTATATATATATATCTATATATATATATATATATATATATATATATATATATATCTATATATATATATATATATATATATATATATATATATACACGTCATTCTTATTATAATTTTACTATCATTAGTACTACTATCATTACTGTCTTTATCACTACAGCATCACCGAGCATCCTCACCTCAATTCCTCTCATGACGTAAGCTCAAAGATGATAATTCCCATCATCACAAAGCATCACCATACCCCATCATTACAGCCATGAACATCACCATTATCATCACCATCGCCTCGTCAACCAGGAGATCCTTGTGAAGCACGTGGAATGGATGATGCCCTGTGGTTATCAACACAGGGGAAATTTGAACCTCTGACTCGCTGAATGTAGCGTCAGGGATTATGGGAGTGGGGGGATGGGGCAGAGGGGAGGGATGGGTGGCACAGGAGGAAGGGGGAGGGGAGATGGGGGGAAGGGAATAGGAGGGGGGAGACGGAGGTGGAGGTGGAAGGAGGCAGGGAGATGGAGGAGTGGTAGAGAGGGTAGGAGGGGGGAGAGTAAGGAAGGTGGGGAGAGACAAAGCGAGATGGAAAGAGAGAGAGAGAGAGAGAGAGAGAGAGAGAGAGAGAGAGAGAGAGAGAGAGAGAGAGAGAGAGAGAGATGGTAAAGGAAGGAGGGAGAATGAGAAGAAGGAAAGCTAGGAAGGGCGGGAAAGAAAAGACTCAGAAAGAGAAGGAAAGAAGGTGGAGAGAAAGATCGTGGAAATGTGAGGAAAGAGAGGATAGTGGAAAGAGGGTTGGAGAGAGAGAAGAAGATGATCAGGAAGGGAAGCAGAGCGAAAGGAAGAAGGAAGGAGGAGAGAGGGAGACAGAGGTGGAAAGGGAAGGGGAAAGGGGTGTGGAGAGAAGAAGAAAGCGGAAGGCAGGTAGTAAAAAGGGAAATGGTGACCAAAGAGAAGAATATGCGAAGAAGAAGAAGAAGGAAGGAGAGAAGGATATGAGGCAAAGGATGGATGGAGGAAGAGAGGGGCGTGACAGGAAGAAGGAAAAAGAAGAGAGGACACGAGGGATTAAAACCAAGCAGAAATAAGGCTAAAGAAAAAAAAAACACGGATAAAGAGAGAAGAAAAAAAAGAAAGAGCCACGAATCAGAGAAGATCAAGAGAAGGAATGAAAGAGGAGAGAGAAGAGGAAGGCAAAAGAAAAGAGATAAGGGAAGTGTTCAAAAAGGCAGGTCTGGTCGGGGCGAGACTTTCGGCTTAAAGTAATGATGATGATGAATGATTAGAAGTAGCGCTTTGATGCCGATGATGATGATGGCTTTTGATTGTGATGGTGACAGCGGATCATCATTACGCCAGCTTGCACGAGGATGAAGTGTGTGAAGCTGACGTTCGGTTTAAAAATGAGAGAGAGGGAGAGAGAGGTGGGAGTGACGAAAAAAATAAATAAATAAAAAAAATAAAAAAAGTTATTATAAAACAACGGTCGTTTAATTTCTCTTTGATTTTATCTATCTATCTTTTCATCTCCTCTATCTTTTTAATTATGTCTCCTTGATAGAATATGCAGTTGTTGTTTTTTCTTCCGATTCAGCAGAGTTCTGTGATTGACGCGACAATATATCTTTTATCGGAGTAGAAAAGAAATGTAAAAAGATTGGGAAATAAAACGATAGATGCAATATAGTGAAATATGCCTTAGAGTGATGACTGTAAGAATGCACTATACTCAACTACTATACTGCTACTACTGCTTCTGCTATTTCTGCTGCTCGTCATCAGTAGTAACAGTAGTAGTTTGATTAGTTAATAAGCATCTCCTTGTTACCATTATTACAATTTTACTTTATGGTTATCATTATTAGTATCATGACTATTATTGTTATCATCTTAAGTATTCCTATCATTATACTATCGTTATCATCATTATCATTATCATTATCTATATTGTTCGTGTCTATATTATCATCATTATTATCATTATTAATATTACGATCATCATTATTACTGTTATCATCACTATCGTTATTATAATGATTATTGTTATCATCATCATTATTATCGTTACCATCATCAGTATCATTATAATCTTCATATCAATATTATCATTATCATTATCATCATTGTCATTATTATTATTGTTATTATTATCATCGTCATTATCACTATCATTATTTTATTACTATTCTTATAATTATTATTACAATCATAATTACTGTTATCATTATTGTTATTACTATCGGTATTTTATTATCATTATTATTTTCTTTGTCATTAATATCTTTTTATTACTGCTATTGTTATTATTATCATCATCAGTATAGTTACCATTATTATTACTACTACAATTATTATTATTATATTTGTCGTTATAATCACCATTATCATCCTTATTATCATTATTATTACCATTGTTATTATCTCCTTTATTTCTATTTCCATTACCATTATCATTACCATCATTATCATAATTATCAATACTAATTTCATTATCATACTCATCATCATTATTAATATCATCATTATTTCATCATTATTCAAATTATCATTATCATTATCATTATTACCATTATTGCTAGTATCATCCTCCTCACTATCATCACCATCATCATAAGCATCGTCATCTCTTATATCCTCGTCATCACCACTATACTCACCACCCTCATCACACTGACAGACACGATCACTCACCAATAGTGTCCAAACCGCAGATTCCTTTGTCGGATGAAAAATAAATGTTGGAAGAAATTTATATGTGTTTAGACTGAGAGGAGATAAGTGGTAAGTGGTAAATAAAAGGGTTTTCGGTGTATATATATACACAAGTGGTTGTATGAAGGTTAAATATCCTCTAGGTGTTACTATCGGCATCTCCTTGTATTTCACATGTCAAATGAAATTCTTTAGATATACATCAAAGTTTGTTTGTTGTTCTCTCTCTCTTTCTCTCTCTCTCTCTCTCTCTCTCTCTCTCTCTCTCTCTCTCTCTATATATATATATATATATATATATATATATATATATATATATATATATATATATATATATATATATATTCTATCTCTCTATCTCTCTCTCTCTCTCTCTCTCTTTATTTATCTATCTATCTATCTCTATCTCTCTTTACTTTATTTATTTTTTCAATGTCATCAAATAATGAGTGTTTTGTTGTATTCTTTTTAATGATTATGTCGTTTTTGTTCTGGATTTTCTCTTGTAAATCCGCTTTGTGTATGATACTGTCATGATAATGATGATAGTAATAACGATAATGATGAAAATAGTAATATTGACGGTAATAATGATAATGATGTCACAGAAATATTAACAGTGAAAATGAATATGATATTGAATATGATAATCCTAAAATATAGATAGATAAGTCAACAAACTAACAAACATTCATTGTTCAAATAGATTGTATTCTTATCCAGATTTTCTCTTTCTTCCTTCTTTTCTTCTTTCGTTTTTATCTCCATTCGTTCTTCTCGATTTAATTTATCTCTTCTCCCCTTCCACCTCTTTCCCAGTTCTCTTATTGTTTCTTTATTTCATACCTTTTCCCTCCTCTTTCTCTTCTTTCCTTTTCTTTGTCTTTTCATTCTCTTCCCCCCCCCCCCCTCTCTCTCTCTCTCTCTCTCTCTCTCTCTCTCTCTCTCTCTCTCTCTCTCTCTCTCTCTTTCCACACTCTCTCTCTCTCTCTCTCTCTCTCTCTCTCTCTCTCTCTCTCTCTCTCTCTCTCTCTCTCTCTCTCTCTCTCTCTCTCTCTCTCTCTCTCTCTCTCTCTCTCTCTCTCTCTCTCTCTCTCTCTCTCTTTTCCCTCACTCTCTCCTTTTCGCCCTTCCTTCTTTCTTCCCTCCCTTATTCCCTCCCTCCCTCCCTCATTCCCTCCCTCTGTCTTCCTACCCTTCTCTCCTTCCTTTCCTCCCTCCTTTCGGCTCACTCTCCCTCTTTCCCCTTCTTCCTCTCCCTCTTTTTTCCCCTGCTTTTCCATTCACCCTTCTCCTCATTCCCTATCCTAATATTCCTTCCCTTTTCTCTACCCTCAAACCTAACTCCCCCCCTTCCTTCCAGCCCCCCCCCCTTCCAAAGCCCCCTCTCCCCATTCCATCCTCCCCCCCCTGCCCCTCCCTCTTAAATCCCCTAATGCGATATTCATAAAGCGATCGCGAACTTCAGTAGATTAAGGATTCAACTTCCCCCCATGTGTTGATAGCCACATGATGGCCACATATGGTAATCCGCGATGGTGAAACTATGGTGATTCTTTTTTATTTTGCTACATACGGTATTCCGCGATGGTGAGGCTATGGTGCCGACAATGGGAATTTTTTTTCCACGTACTACATATGGTATTCCGCGATGGTGATTTTTTCACTGTGCTACGTATTCCGCCGCGATGGTGAAGCTGTGAAATTGATAATAATAACAATATAGTAATAATAATAATGATAATGGTTATAATGATAATAAAGAAAATGATAGCAATAATGGTAATGGCAATGATAATGATCTTTATAAAAATAACGATGATAATGATAATAATGATAATAGTTGTAATAACGATAATGGTAAAAATAATTATAATGATATAAAATACTAAAATAATTATATGAAATAATAAAATAATGATGATAATGATGATAATATTAATATTAATAATAGTTGTAATAACGATAATGGTAATGATAATAATAATGATATAGAATACTAAAATAATTATATGAAATAATAAAATAATGATGATAATGATAATGATATTAATAATAATGATATTAACAATAATAATATTGATAATAATGATAATAATAATAAAAATAATAATAGTAATACCAATAATAGTAATAATGATAATGATAATAGTAATAATAATGATAATAAGAACAATAATAATAATAATAATAATAATCACAATTATAATGATAATGATAACAGCAATAATAATAATAATAATAATAAGGATAATAATAATGATGATAATAATAATGGTGATAATGATAATAATAATGGTGATAATGATAATATTAATAATAATGATAATAATAATAATTATTATAATAATAATGATAATAATGATAATGATAATGATAACGATGATGATAATTATAATGATAATGATAATGATAATGATAATGACAATGATGATGATAATGATAATGATAATTATAATGATAATGATAATGATAATGATAGTAATAATAACAATAATAATAATAATAATATAAAAAAATAATAATAATGATAATAGTAATAATGATGATGATAATAATGATAATAATAATATTAACAATAATAACAATAATGATAATAACAATAATAATAATAATGATAATAATAGTAATAATAATAATAATAATAATAATAATAATAATGATAATAATAATAATAATAATAATAATAATAATAATAATAATAATAATAATAATAATAATAATGATAATGATAATAATAATAATGATAATAATAATAATAATGATAATAATAATAACAATATAATAATGATAATGATAATGACAATGATAATGATTATGATAATGATAATCTTAATAATAATGATAATGATAATAATAATTATAATAATGATAATAATAATAATAATAATAATAATAATAATAATAATAATAATAATAATAATAATAATAAAACTTCCAATTTCACTCAAACTAGGTCGCTGGGAGCGACCCGGTGTTTGATCTTATAAAAAGCTAATCAAAAGAATATACTCATATGATAATAATTATAATAATAATAATAATAATAATAATAATAATAATAATAATAATAAAAGTAATAATAATAATAAGAATGATAGTCATAATAATGATAATAATAATGATAATAATAATAATATAATGATAATAGTAATAATAATAATAATAATAATAATAATAATAATAATAATAATAATAATGATAATGATAATAATAATAATAATGATAATAATAATAATGATAATAATAATAATAATAATAATGATAATAAATAATAATAATAATAATAATAGTAACAATAATAATAATAATAATAATAGTAACAATAATAATAATAATTATTATTATTATTATTATTATTATTATCATAATAATGATAATGAGGATGATGATAATAATAATAATTATAATAATAATAATAAGATAATAATAATAATAATGATAATAATCACAATAATATAATAATGAGAACAATGATAATGAAAACGATAATAATGATAATGCGGATAATAATAATCAAAATGAGGATTATAATGATAATATTAATGAAAATATTACTGAAACTGATATTAATAGTAGTAATGATAATTATGATAATAATAATAGCAGTAATGATAATGATAATGATGATTAACATTCTAATGATGGCGAGGATGATGATGATAGCAATTATAATACCAATAATGATGATGATGATAATTCATCCAACAAACAACTGATGATAAAAATATAAAATGACAAAGACTGATATCAAAGTGGAAGACGAATGACATCTGTGCAAATATTCATCTTCAGTTATAATGCAATGATGTAATTATCAAATATTCACTTCTTCAATTTGCGTAATTATTCATTCTCATTCATAACCTGAAATCCAAATGAAGGTGTAATATCGGAGCGTCAGTTACATAACTTGTAGCACTGTCGAACCTTTCAGTCTCGTTCACACCCTTTTAATACGTGCGGTCGGCTACATGGACCTCGTAGTTCCAACAAGGCGTCCGTTCGCATAAAGAGAATTAATTGCACGCCGCGTCACTTTCCATTCTTTCCGTTCACATCCTTCACGGTGAATGAGGGATCTATCGAACGTAGAAACGGCATGAATAAAAATGAATGATTCCCCATCCGATGGTTTATCTTTCATTCAGATTCGCTTGAGACAAATAAAGACCCGATCTCAACGTACCACATCCCTATGTTGCAATGTAAAAAGTATTCCCTCGCATTCTGATCCTCCTTGCAATTGCCACAATGAACACCAACCACACAGTTCATCGTAGTTCCGTTAATAGCAATACACGCCGACGGTCGAGATTTAGCGAGATCGTTTCGCCAGTAAAGCCTTCGAGAACAATTGCAGACACGTTGCACAATATCGGTTCAACAGCATGAAATGAGTTATGTAGTGGCGGTCGTCTGAGTACGCTTTCCGAACGCACTTTCGACTTCCATTCAAGATGAAAAGTTTTCTTCGCTTTAACTTGTTGTTTGTTCTCTGTGCATTGTTCTGTGCAGCTGAATCATGAATGTATGATGATGCTAATCACAATAATGATTATGATGATGATTATGATTATTACAAGGATGATACAAAAATAGTAATAGAATGATAGTAATAGTAGTAAAAATTATTATAATAATGGTAGTAATTGTAGTGATAATGATAATAACGATGATAATGATAATAATGGTAATGATATTAGGGATTGCATTATAAAGATAATATT
>NW_028234405.1:20189567-20192067 GCF_977035675.1 Penaeus japonicus | reverse complement strand
AGAATGATGCTAGGGGGGAGGGGAGGGATGGGCGGGGGTATGTCTCATCAGTATTCATATCCCCAAACGAGTATTTGCCATAATTTTCCCTAATATCCCGGTGAATTAAAATTACATTTCTGGATATAATTATACACAATTACACTGCCCAATATTAATATAATGTCAAGCAATGGCTGGGTGTTATTCACAGCCATTTTCCAACACGTTGCGCAATCAGCGGTAAAGCACTCCTGTCATATCATAATTGGGCTAATAAGCTTAAACTTTTTGTCCGTCTTTTTTTATTTGAGGGGGGGAGCCATTCTCTCTCTCTCTCTCTCTCTCTCTCTCTCTCTCTCTCTCTCTCTCTCTCTCTCTCTCTCTCTCTCTCTCTCTCTCTCGCTCTCTCTCTCTCTCTCTCTCTCTCTCTCTCTCTCTCTCTCTCTCTCTCTCTCTCTCTCTCTCTCTCTCTCTCTCTTCTCTTCTCTTCTCTTCTCTTCTTTTCTCTTCTCATTCACTTACTCACTCACTCTGTCTGTCTGTCTGTCTCTCTCTTTCTCTTCTCTGCTCTTCTCTTTCTCTCTCTCTCTCTCTCTCTCTCTCTCTCTCTCTCTCTCTATATATATATATATATATATATATATATATATATATATATGGGGGGGGCGGTGTATTCACTTCTCTTTTTCTCCTCTCTTTCTATATATATTCCCTTTTTTGTTCTCCCACTGATCTCATAAAGAATTGGCTGAACCATGAATTGTCCCCGCTTAAAAAAATGCAGTTTTTGTCACGCTCAGAAAATCAGGTCTTGGTAGGAATGTTAATTAACTGTAAATTGTAGGTAGCGGGAAAATCATTATATACATTATTTTATTATTTGTTTATCATTTGCTAGTTTATCAATTGGATTCTCTTGTTATTTGTTTGGATTGTATATGTTTGGTTTGTATTTTTTGTTTCCTCTCTTTGTTTCCGTTTGTCTATCTGTTACCTTTGATTAATTTCCTTTTTTACTCTTTCTCTCTCTCTGTCTCTCAGTTTTTTTCTAATAGCGTTCAGTGTGTGTGTGTATGTGTGATTTCTTTAGTCACCGAGAGATGGAGCGACAAGTAGAAAGAGCTAAAGGAAGGCAGTGGGAAAGCTTGCCAGGAGAGTTAGTATGTAAATAAGTATGAGAATGAGAACACAGAGGAGGAAAAGACATACAAAGAGAGCGAACCTTCGAGTTAATCCTTGAAGGTTCATCTCACCAAGACCAATGCCCATTCTCCCATCTCTAAAGATCACTATCCAGGTTGACTGCATGGTTTGGTAGTACATATATTTAACTGTTACCAAATACAACAATTCCTGTCGGTTCGAATCTGAGCCGAAGCCTAACGAATCGGCAGCCCACGATGCCTGAAGGACAAACGAGCCCCACAACTTATTGATAAGTGTCATTGTCTTTCCAGATACTGATCTTCCAACAGCAGCCATCATCGTCTCCCTCATCAAGATATTCCGGATCTCTTTAGGACCCGTTAGAGAGTCTCGAAACCTTAAACAAATTGGACACGTGTCTCATCTCTGAGTCTCTATAAAGTTTAAGAGTCTTTGAGTCACACCCCAAGGGTCTCTTGGATCTGAAGTGCAACACCCGGGTAGAATCAATAGGTCTGGGATCAAGTTTCAAGAATCTGACACTCGTAAAGACCCTGAGGTCCTCGAGGAGCGTCCAAAGGATGCCAACGCGAACGTGGTCATCGTCCTTTTCTTACTGGGTGCCAACTTTTGTGGCCGTTTTTGGCTCGGGGCGCTTTTTCTCTTCTTTCCCGGGTGCCAGCAAGAGTAAGTCAATTCCTCATCTGGACTTCAACGGGGATGTGGCCAACCTCCTCTTCCTGATTCAAGAGGCATAGGAACTCAAAGAGACCCACGGACTACTCTCTCTCTATCTATCTATCTATCTATCTCTATCTCTATCTCTCTCTTTCTTTCTCTGCCAGTGATAGTACGAAAATCACCTAATACAACAGGTCTCCGTGTTTTTTTCTTTCCAAGGTCATTACATTAAGTATACCGTTTACACTGCTATATGGCATATAAGATCCTGAGTGGGCTGCATCTCCTTAGGAATTGTTTGCTCATTAAACTAAATTGACCTGTCTGATGGTACACACAAATTGTATGCCTGTGTATATGTTTATGTATGTGATTGTATCGTGATTGCGCATATATGTGTGTTAGTGTGTGTGTGTGTGTGTGTGTGTGTGTGTGTGTGTGTGTGTGTGTGTGTGTGTGTGTGTGTACATAAGTGTGTTTATAAGTGTGTGAGCAAGGGAATGAAAACGAGGCATTCTTTTTTTCTTTTTCTGCTTCTCAAATATATACTTTCCACTACACCATGAAGCCATTTTCATAAGATTATTCAAATGCATGACATAATACCAACAATTACGTTATACAATTACTTTAGCAATGCGAAAATACCAAAAGTAGAAAAAGTCATAATAATTTCACTCAGCTTGGGGTG
>NW_028234405.1:20157067-20159567 GCF_977035675.1 Penaeus japonicus | reverse complement strand
TGATCCTCCTCATAGACCTTCTGATACCTTCGCCATCCGCAGATTTTCCTTAAATAGATGCGAAAACAAAGACGAGATCATTTTGCGCGCGAATGGAAGTTCTCTCTTCCTATAAGCGAAAGGAAAGTTTGTGAAGATGGATAGATAGATAGATAGATAGATAGAGAAAAATAGATAAAGAGAGAGAGATAAATAGATAAAGAGAGAGAGATTGATAGACAGATAGAGAGATAGAAAGGGAAAGAGAGAGAGATATCAAAAGAGAATACTTTTATTCTTAAGTAATCATAACAGTGATAAATAAATAAATAAATAAAAAACGAAAAAGAGAAAAAAAAGTCGATATTCTCTCCATTCTAACCCCCCTCCCCAAAAAAGGAAAATAGAAATAGAGGAATAAACAAGATAAACAAAGATAAGAATAAAAGACTACCTATTCATATTTACTCCTTCATCTCAGCAGTTATCATACGTCTGATAAAAAAGAGAGAGAGAGAAATAAGACAGGAAGAAGAATAGAAAAAAAAGAAAAAAAAACATGAAGCATATATTCTTGATCAATTCCTTGTTCCCTTCTTTCCAACTCGAGACTATGCAACGTCAACCGAGAAGCCTTGCAATACATTCCTAGCCGTATTAAACTTCGGTAAGTCTTTATACAGTCTGCAGGGCAGTTTTCCAATTCGCTTTTTCAAGTTTTTTTCTTTCTCAAATTATTCATTACTTTTGGAATTGCAGCAGTACTGATTGCAAAGACGGTAAAGTGATGGTAATATTATTACCGATAATACTGATAACGATAGACACTGCGATAAGAACGATAGTTATGAAGTATGATGATTACGGCATTTGAGGTCAGGGAAGCAATGATTGTAATGATGATTCTAATAATAATGATAATAATAATGATGATAATGATGATGATAAGAATAATACTGATAGTAATGTTCATGAAGATAATGATAATGATAATAAAATGATAATAATGATAATACTAGTAATCACAATAAGTGATAATAATGATAATAATAATGATGAAGATAATGACAATAGTTATACAATACACAGACACACAGTCAAATAGACACACATAAACATTCTCATTCACAAAGTCAAGTACACATACTCATGCATATAGAAAGTATAAAAGACGCATAAGATACACACACACATATATGCTCGTAAATGACGTCATAACACTCAAAGAAGCCAAACAGTAAGATAATAATAATGATGATAATAATAGAAAATTTAAAAATCAGCCCGGCACGGTACAGCACCGTTATTACTGAAACATTTCTGAAGTTGAATAAGTTAAGTTGCCTGACAAGAGCATCATATCGGTGTAATGGCAGCGAACAGGAAGGAGAAATTGTACATTACACGGAAATTGTGGAGTTAGTGTGTGTGTGTAGGTGTGTGCGTGTGTGAGTGTGTGTGTGTGTGTGTGTGTGTGTGTGTGTGTGTGTGTGTGTGTGTGTGTGTGTGTGTGTGTGTGTGTGTGTGTGTGTGTGTGTGGGTGTGTGTGTGTGTGTGTGAGTATGTGTGTATGTGTGTGTGTGTGTGTGTCTGTGTGCTTGTGTATGTATGTATATATGTATATATACATATATATTTATATATATATATATATATATATATATATATATATATATATATAATATAGATACATATATATATATACATATATATATATATATATATATATATATATATATATATATATACATATATATATATACATATATATATATATATATATATATATATATATATATATATATATATATATATATATGGAATTATATCACTAAATTTGAAAAAGAAAAGAAAAATAGACTGCGTTGAGATAAAAAGTGAGTCGCAAAATATATGATTTAAAGAAAGGAAGGGGAAAAAATCGCGAGCTGCGAGCTTGTAGCGGAGCAAAATATTGGCACGAGTGAATGGGGGCATTAGAATAAGATTAACATATGTTTTACATCTGTGGTGGTAATATATATTCATAAACGAATGTGACAATGAATCAGCCATTGTCCGTCATGCATTTTTTTTTTCTTCTTCTTCTTCTTTTTTATATTGTGTCAATTGCGTGTGTTATGTGATGTCTGTTCAACTGAACATTACGACTTTATTTACTGTTCATCTTGTGTCCTCTTTGTTCATTGCACATTCCGTGGAAAGTTATTATTATTGTTATTGTTCACCCTAGCTTTATCTTTAATTCATTTTATGGAATACTATGTTATATCGTCATCATTATTGTTATTGCTGGTGCTATCAATATTGTTGTTGTTGTTACTGGCTTTGTTATTGCTGTTGTTATTGACTTTGTTGTTGTTATTGTTAGTTATTGTTGTTGTTTTTTCCTTGTAGTAGTTGTTGTTATTATTGTGGTTGTTATCTCATCATCATCATCATCATCATTATTGTTACTATAATTTACCGTAAATTAAAGTCGTCCTGGATCTCTTGCTTCAAACCGTCTGCATCTTTCCTT
>NW_028234405.1:20114567-20119567 GCF_977035675.1 Penaeus japonicus | reverse complement strand
ATTTCGGATGGGCTTCAGCTTGCCTGCTTGTGGTTATTATCTTCAAAGTCCTTTATCACTGTTGTTTTTATTATTGTTGCTGTTCCTACGTTTAATAATTGTAGGAATTGTAGTTCTTGTTAATATCAACGCGATGTTTTATTGTTATTGCTATAGTTATTGTTACAATGAAGACTCGTATACCTGCATTAAGCTACGTTTATTCCCACATCGAGAATAGAATTATAATGCCCCTAAAAAATAGTCCATTGCAAAAAGATCTCAAACCAAAACAAAGTCACTAGCCTTCCTCTCGAATGCCTTTCAATTAGCGACGGTTATTAGAGCCTATTACAATTTCTCCGGTAACTGGAATGGCTAGATAAGCACAAGCATCATCGTCGGCGCGGCATGATTGAGTTGTTCCAGCTGTTTACTTCTCAAATAGCCAGATTTCGTATTCATAAAGCAGCATTATATACTCGGTGGCTATGACTGTCGGAGGTCAAGTTTATATATGTTCATGGCTCAATTTGTGCTCATCTGATGGAATTATTATACTCGGGCTGTCGGTGTATGTGTGTGCTGATTTAAGCCGACGTTTCTGACGGATATGACAAATTATAGAACGGTGATAGAACACGCCATGACGCCCCCACACCCCCACCCCCACCCCTCCTCTCTTCCTCTCTACCAGACCCCTCCCCCTCCTCTTCCCGTGGCTCTCCTATTTCCCTTCCCCCTTCCCCTGCCTCTCTCCCTCCCCAGTCCCCACCTCCCTTATCCCATCCCCTTCCCTCCCCCTCCTAATATTCCTCCTCAAGCCTCCCCCCTCCTTCTCCCCCCCCCCCTCCTATCGGATGCATGATAGTGCAGCTGTGTATTCTCAGAGCGTGCTATTCCGCGCAGATCCGAGCTTGACTAAATCTACAAGCGCACTCGGGCGAACGGCACCGACAGAGCGCATTCCTTCGGGACCCGAGAGCTCTCGCCTTGCCGATTAGCACCGCACGCGAGATTAACCAGGTCAACCCCCAAACAGGTCATTCGAGCTTCGGTGCCGTAGCCGAGGGGGGCGGAAAGAGGCTGTGCTCTGCTGGCCAATGTATCACCCTTCACCTTTAAGTGGCCAATATTCCGGTCTGGAAACCCGCGTAGTTGTGAGATATATTTACGTTTGGCCATACAGGAAACTGATGGTCGCTTTGGCTTTTGTGTGGTCTAGAAAAGAGGGGAAGGGGGAAGGGGGTGGATTGATGGGGAGGAGGAGGCATCGAAGGGGGGGTCCCATCCCCGCCTGAAAATTATTTCCATGGCAGTTATGGTGCCAATGGCATCGTTTCCGAGTAAATATAATATGGCATAGCGTGCCGCGAACGAGCCCGACATTAGGAGCAAGGAAGGGGAAAACTGATAGTTTAAAGACTGCTGTGATATTATTAACTTTTTTCTCGCCCTCCCTTCCCCCTCCCCCTTTCTTTCTCTCCCCTTAACCCCTCTTTCCCTCATCCTCCCCCTCTTACCCTCTCCCCTTCTCCGTCCCCATCCCTTCCCCATCCCCCTCTCCCTCATTCCATCCATCCTCCCTCCCTCCCTCTTACACTCCCCCCTTCTCCGTCCTCATTCCCTCCCCTTTCCCCTCCCTCATTCCCTCCTCCCTCCTTTCCTCTTTCCCTCCCACGGAGCCAAACTTTTTCCATCAAGGTGATTTACATAATGTAATAATAAACTTGTACCATCGTTCAAGCTCGGCCATTGAAGTCCGGGACGCTTCGGCCGCGAGTAATGGAGACAACAACGGCCAATGAAAACCTCTAATTGGCTCCTCAACGACCAATAAGAAACGAGATTTGCCTTGCGAGTCCTCCCGCCGCCGGTCTTCGAGGAGCTGCAACGACCTCGAAGCCTTGTCTACATCTTTAAGGACGACAACAGAGAGTCACGTCGAGTCACGGGTATGTTTCTGCTCTTCCGGATTCACTTTTTTTTCTTTTTTTTTCTTTTTTTTTTCTTTTGGCTGGGGGATTAGAAGACTGTTCTTTTCCTTTTTTCTTTTTTTTTCTTGTTTCACTTTTTTTTTTACTTTTTTTTAGGGGGGCGGGCTAGAAGGCGGTTCTTTTTTTTGTTTTTGTTTTTGTCTTCCTGTTCATCTCACATTGCGTAATGGTTGCTTCGTTATATCTTTTTTTTTTCTCTCTCTCTCTTTATGTTTCTCTTGTTTCTATCTCCTTTTTTTCTCCCTCTTACATTTCACGGTGGTTGTGGTCGTGTTTTTATGTCCGCGAATCAGGGACCGTGAGTCACCGGACGTTATTTTTTCGCCTTTTTTCTTTCTTTTTTGGGGAGGGTCCTTGTGGTAAGTAATTGGACAAATTATCCGTCATTACAGTCACATCATTCTTGCATAATGTCCATCTCCTGGACTCTATTCTCCCGTTACGTTCCTTCGTAAATTGACTATGGAATCAAGAAGAAGCCAAAAAAAAAACATTAAAAAATACACTCAGAAAAAAAAAATCAGCATCAAAGATAAGTTATCAAATCCGATGTAAATAAATAAGTAAACAAAGAACAACAAAAAGAACAACCAAAGTCATGTAAGCAACACTCTCCACCACAAAAAAAAAAAAAAAAAAAAAAAAAAAAAAAAAAAAAAAAAAACAAATCGGAAGATCTTTGTGCCAAGTGCCAGTCACACAGCCACACTGCGGGACATTTTAATTGCCCTGATATCGCATGGTCTTTAAACTGCTCCCCCTTTTTTTAAAGCACGCTAGCCGCACACTTTGCATATATGAATATTTATTGCGACGTTCATCTCGCTGTGCAAATAAAGTCCTTCGCTTGGGGAGGGGGTAGGGGAGGGGAGGGGTGTGGGAGGGGGGGTGGACGGAGGGACGGGCCTCATTTCGCAACAATTATTTTGTTTACGGACGTTTTGAGTGTCTGTGTCTGACTTTACTAGACAGACTGTTGACTGGTTGCCTACTGTGTGTGTCTTTTCGAGTTCTGTGGACTTTCTTGGCTGACTTATTTGAAGTGTTTGCTTATCACTGTTATCATTAATATTTCATTGTTGTTTTTGTCATGATTGTTGTTGTTGCTTTTGTTCTTGTTATTGCCGATTTTTGTTACTCTCCTTCTTCTTCGTATTGCTTTTTCTCCTCTTCTTCCTCCTATTCATGCTCTTCGCTCACTCTCTTCTACCTCATTCTCATCATCATCCTCTTCCCCTTCCTTCTCTTCCTTTGCCTCCTCCTCTTCACATTCCTCTTCTTACTCCTTCTCTTCTTCCTCCTTCTATTTCACATTTTCCTCTTTCTATTCCTTCTCCTCTTTTTCTCTTTCTTCTTATTCGTCCTCCTCCTTCTCTTCCTCCTCCTGTTATTCCATTTCCTCCTATTCCTCCTCTTTCTCTTCCTCCTCCTCATCCTCCTTATCCGCCTCCTCTTATTCCCTTCCTCCCACTCCTCCTCATCCTATTCCATTTCCGCCATTTAGTTTATTCCGCAATGCTCTGGTGGGTGTCTGACTAACTGCTTGTCCTTCCTCTGTCTCGCGGCCTGACAGCACAATTAATATCTATTACCAACTCACGCTAGTTTGGCTATCACATTATTGTGGCGTTTGGTCTTTGCGTTTGTATATGGTGGCTATTAGTTCATGGGTGTTTTCTTTTCGTTTTGTGTGTGTGTTTGTCATTGTGTTGCTTTGTTTTGATTTTGTATTTGTTTGCTCTGTGTTTCCTCTTTAGCTCTCTCTCTCTCTCTCTCTCTCTCTCTCTCTCTCTCTCTCTCTCTCTCTCTCTCTCTCTCTCTCTCTCTCTCTCTCTCTCTCTCTCTCTCTCTCTCTCTCTCTCTCTCTCTCTCTCTCTCTCTCTCTCTCTCTCTCTGTCTGTCTCTCTCTCACATACACACTCTCTCGCTCTCTCCTTCTCCCTCTCTCTCTCTATCGAGCTATCCAACTATATACCCTCTCTTCTCCCATTTACTCCCCTTTTTTACTTTTTCTCATTTTCTCATGCTCATGAATTCCTGTATCGCCACACCTACGCCTCACACACACCTATTAGTCAGTTTAACGAACATAATCTCCCCCCTTTTTTTTTTCTTTTTTTTGGGTGGGAAGGGAAGGCTTGATTAATATGTGTGTATGTGAATATTTGCTATTTACGAGCCACCATATGTAGCGTGTAAGACCTGCAATTGATTGCATGATTCTCAACTGCCGATGATGAGCAAAGTCGTATATGATAGTCCATGATTTTAGAATTGAAAAAATAAAATTCTGATTTATTTTTCAAAATCTATTCCAGCTTCTACTTTTGACACAAAGGAGATTTCAAGTTCCTTGTTGTTGTTGTTGTTTTTGTTGTTGTTGTTGTTTTACACTTCATTCTATATTGGGTCGAACCATGATCAAGATAAGGCGCCATGGCATTGCCCGTTATAAAGCTGTAGCCTCATTAATTATGTCGTGTTTTTTTATATATATACTTACCGGTGCCTCAAACCCAGAAAAAGAGAAGATGAGGGATGGAGGAAGGAAGAGTGGAAAAGAGAGAGAGAGAGAGAGAGAGAGAGAGAGAGAGAGAGAGAGAGAGAGAGAGAGAGAGAGAGAGAGAGAGAGAGAGAGAGAGAGAGAGAGAGAGAGAGACAGAGAGAGAGAGAGAGAGAGAGAGAGAGAGAGAGAGAGAGAGAGAGACATGCAGAGAGAGAGATAGGGGGGGTGAGAGAAAGAGACAGAGAGAGAAAAAAACAGAGACATGCAGAGAGAGAGAGAGAGGGAGAGATGGAGTGAGAGAGAGAGAGAGACAGTGACATGCAGAGAGAGAGAGGGAGAGAGAGAGAGAGAGAGAGAGAGAGAGCACTGACTGAGCCGTCGGGTTTTGTAGGAGCCTCTAACTTTTCCTCTGTAATTAGTTAAGGATGAACAAGTTGTTCTTTTCAAGTTTTAAGATTTACTTTTTCTTCCCCCCTACCATCGTCTAGGAAGTTAATCTCACACGATAAATGCAATTT
>NW_028234405.1:20102067-20107067 GCF_977035675.1 Penaeus japonicus | reverse complement strand
AGTAAAACCATCTTGACAACTGGGTAGGAAAAATAACGCAAGTCAGACTCGCCTAATGAAACACGTCAAATGCTCGCTATAACGTACAGATATTGGAACGTTGAATAGAGATTCTTTTTTACAATAATACGTTTACAAGGTTGATATATGATGGAAAACACTATCGTGCTGGTACAACGGCTGAAAAAATACTATGTTTCGAAACTATTACTCCATTTTTCTATTTTGTGTCCAGAGTTTTTTTCTTTCTGACAAGGTTTTTATATTCTAGCGATTATTGTCCCGTAAATTCAAAAAGAATTATAACTCTTAGTCTAAGATAGAATTCATTGCTGATAAAGGGAATAAGATAGATCCAATACTCTAACATTGACGAAGCTGTAAAACAAACACAAGGTATTTACAAGGCACTTCGCTGATGGAAATACAGAGAAGGCACGCGACCGGAGAAAGATTTCAAAACAAAAGTCTATTTTGCAGTCAATGCGCGATCTTCCATTTCGTTTCCAAATTATTATCTTCACCCCTACCCCCTCCCCCCACCCCTTCCGTCTCACCCTGTCACCATCTCAAAAAGGAAAAGAAAAAATGAGAGAAAAACACCTTCCTGTATCACCCTCAACCTTCTCATAGTAAAATGAAAAAGAAAAAGTAAAACCCAACTTTCCCTTCCCCTCCATCTCTCCCTTTTCTTTCCCCTTTCCCTTTCTTTTTTCCCTCTCCCTCTATCTCTCCCTTCCCCTCCATCTTCTTCTTCCCCTTTCCCTTACCCATCCACTCCCTCTTCCCCCTCCCTACCCCTTCCCCCTCCCCTTTCCCTCTCCCCTTCGCCCCTCCACCCTCTCCCCCTCCATCCCCTCACCCTCCCTACCACCCGCGTAAAAATAGCACGACTAAAAAAAAAGGGGGTCACTTTATCCTCCGCTTCCGAATGAAAAGAACAGCGCCCCGACCGCGTTCATTTGATTGCAACGAGATCGACGAAGAAATGGAATGAAGCGAGAGTCCCCAGATATTGTCGCTTTGGTATTCATGAGTGCATGACTGGCTCTTACAGTGACGTCGGATGTGGTGGTGGTGGGTCGTGCGGTGATGGTAGTGGTGTGTGTGTGCGTGTGCGTGTGCGTGTGCGTGTCCGTGTGCGTGTGCGTGTGCGTGTGTGTGTGTGTGTGTGTGTGTGTGTGTGTGTGTGTTTGGTCTATTTGTTTGGGGATGTGGTAATGTGTATAGTGGTTAGGTATGGCGATATAGTGATTATGCATCAGGTATGGCGCTGTGATAATGTAATGTGTGTTGTGATATGCATATATATAGTGTTATTTTGTTGTGTGTACAGTAGGGGTATCTGTGAACATGTAGTGAAGGTGTGGCGTGTATTGTGACGTGATTGCAGGATGGTGTGCTTGTAGAGTGTGCACCATCATGTCCTGATGCTAGAGTATTATGTACTCTGTGTTTGTAGCGTTTTGATTTATGATGTGGCTATGCACGACATTAGTTTTAATTGCTTGCATAATGTGATGTGATTAAAGTTGTTTTATTTTGCTGACATGAACTGTAACATGATATAAATACTATAATACTCTCTCTTGCAATATCGGAAAATATCGGAAAAAATAGCAACTTCACATCACATAGTGGCACCATGGCACTAACTGAGCGCAGTGCCACAGCGGTGCCACACTGGGCTAGCGTGGCACCGACGCAGAACAATAGCAGAGTAAAGCCTTGAATAATGACTGGATAGTAAATCCTTGTAAACCGCTGCTAGCACAAACAGCCAAATACACACATATTCATCCGGCATTATTGACACTGCCTTTGGCCATGTGAAGGCATTTCTATCACGTTCATGCAATAGGAAGGTCAACACATCCATTGCTACAATATCTAAAGTCAGGGCCATGGACAGAATTTTTAAAAGAGCAGCATTGACAACAAATAATAAGCACGACCAACGGGGCTGTAAACAAACTTGCTAACAAGGACACTAACAATCACACCGGCTTTTGCTTCGTTATTCATCTCAATGGAATGTTTACAAGCCGGCTTCACACTGGAGCTTCGCAAATAAATCCCCCCCACCCCCCCGCCCTCTGTATTTGTTTTGTTATTATGAAACAAATAAAACGTTATGACACTGCTTGTGTTTTGTGTTGTGACGGGTATCATTCCGAGTTAGATCAGTAGACACAAACTAAAATATTAACCAAAATACCATATATAAGGAAGCATTAACCAAAACTTTTCCCTTTAACCTTTTGTGTATATTTTTATTGGCTACCAAACAGCCGCACCAAATGACGTAGCTGATGTTACTGCCACACCATTAACTACATCGACATTAACACCATACATACACCACCATCATCATCACCACACTGAAAATCACAGAAAATGGGTAATGGCAGTTGGAAATTGGCCAATACAGTACACTATGCTGAAGAATCTGGTATAACTATCAATTTTCATTCTACTGCTGTTAATAACAACTCAGTTGCCAAGTGGTCTAATTTTATAATGAACGTTAACGATAAAGTATGTAAATAACGCACACATAAACTTGATAAGTAAAGAGTGTTGAGAAAATTGAACATTAATCGTGATAGCGTTGACAAAGGAAAAAAATAAAAATATAACTTTAGCCACAACAGTTGCATAAAATTAACAAGATATAATGCATGTCTTCAACCTATTTATTAGAGCAATCAAAAAATAAACAAACATAAACAAATATGACATGAAATCGATACGTCCAAAAATAAACATCATTGGAAATACCAGAGCACCCCCTAAAAGAAAAAAAGAAAAAAAAAAAAAAAAAGATAAAACACGCCGACACAACAACAACAACAACAAAAACAAACAGCCCTACTAACCCAATCAACAGCTAACCTTCCTCCCAAACCAGACAGACAAGACAGCGACGGTTTCTGTTTCTCGTGCTGTTGCCAAAAGGAAAGTAGTTTATGGTCTGTTGCTACGGTCATTAAGCCTTTAAGATGCATAGCCTCCTCCTCCCCCCCATCCCCCCATCCCCCCTTCTCTCTCCTCCTTGCTGAGTTTAGACTGAATTTATTCTGATGTTTGCGTCAGGGATCTTGTTTCTTTGACACTTCTTCGTATGGGTTGGGGAGGGGGGGGAGGGGGGGTAAGGAGGGGGATGGGATGAGAGGGAGGGGAAAGTTGGGGGAGGAAGAAGGACAGAGGATTACGACGAGAAAGGTAGGGAAGGAAGGAAAAGGGGAAGGGAAAGAAGAGGGAAGAGAGATAGAGAGAGGAAGAAGGAATGTGGTCAAAGCTATGCTATAAGAAGGGAGTATATCAGAGTTAGGGTGGTGAGAGCAGGGTCAAAGATGACTGCAGGAAAAGGGTGTAGAGGAAGCATCATAACTGAGGGTGTTAGAGTGTGAGTGGTTGCTTAGCTTAGGGTTTAAGTATGCTAGAATACGAGTTAGTGTGGGTTAGTGTGCCAGAAATCGAGTTAGTGTGGGTTAGTGTGCCAGAAATCGAGTTAGTGTGGGTTAGTGTGCAGATGTTCCAAGGTTTAAGTGTATGAGAATACGAGTTAGTGGGATAGTGTGTAGATGTTAGGGTGCGTGGTTCAATAAATTAAAAAAAAAAGAAACTGATGATTCGAGTGTATATAAGAACGAAAAGACGAGGTCGTTGAGTGTTAGTGTTAGGGGAGTGCGTGCATGTGTGAACGAGTGGGTTAAAAATATGATAGGAGGAAGAGGGAACTCAGCTGAAAAGGCAAACAGGAAAACAAAGAGAAACGTACGAAGAAAAAAAAAGATGTGTGTGTGAGAGAGATGGGGTGAGGGAGAGGGATGGAAAACAGAAATGAAGAAAAAAGTAAGAAAGGGGGAACTAACTGAAAAAATGAAAGAAAAAAAATAAACAGAGACGCACAAAGAGCGAAAGAAAACACAGACAGAGAATATGAGAAATTAAATGCGGAAGGAAAGACACTACCAATAATAAAATAGATGAAGAAAATTAAACTCTTTGACTCAAAAGAAAAGAAAAAGAAAATAGTGGGGGGAAATAAGATTTAAGAAAGAAAAAAAGAGAGGCAGACAAAGAGAGAAAAGAAGAAAAAACAAAATAACAACCGAGTGTTGAATACAGATCCGAAAATCGTCGAGCAGCTATAACGGCGCTCCCTCTCCCCCGTCCCCCCATCACTACCCCCCTCCTCCAGACCTCCTGAATATCCCTCAACCCCCACCCATCCTCCTTCTCCTTCTTCTCTTCCTCCCCCTCCATCACATCCTCCACTCCTCCTCCTCCTCCTCCTCTGCTCCTCCACCTCCTCCTTCCCCTACACCTCTTCCTCCTGCTGCTGCTCCTGCTCCCCTCCTCCTCCTCCTCCTCCTCCTCCTCCCCATCCTCCCCCTCCTCTTCCTCCTCTCCATCCTCCTCCTCCCCCTCCTCCCCCTCCTCCTTCTCCCCCTCCCCCCCTCCTCCTCCTCCCTCCCTCCTTCCTCCTACTCCTCCTCCTCCTGCTGCTGCTCCCCTTTCCCTCCCCCTCCTCCTCCCCTCCTCCTCCCCTCCCCCTCCCCCTCCTCCTCCTCCCCTCCTCCACCCCCCCCTCCTCCCCCTCCTCCTCCTCCCCCTCCCCTCCTCCCCCTCCTCCCCCTCCTCCCCCTCCTCCTCCCACGCAACAGCTCTCCCGGCGACGAACTGCCATACGAACGTAAAACATGTGACGTTAAGTACTTGGACCAAGAGCCTCTTATTGTTCCTCTGTCACGTGAACATGCGCGGAATGGAATGCGCGTCTTGGTTGCTGTTCTTCTGTTTATTGATAATGCAACAAAAGAGAGAGACATAGACAGAGAAAAAAAAGTAAGAGAGAGAGAAAGAAAGAAGAGACAGAAAAAATATAAAAAAATAGAGTGAGAGGGAGAGAGAGAGAGAGAGTGTGTGTGTGTAAGAGAGAGAAAGAGGGACAAAGAAAGGGAGAGAGAGAGGAGGGAGGGGTGCAGAAACTG
>NW_028234405.1:20059567-20064567 GCF_977035675.1 Penaeus japonicus | reverse complement strand
TTAGAAAAGAAAAACTTATATCTGTGTATATATATGGATATGTAGACATAGATACAAACACACACAAAGAAATGTACATATAGAGAGACATATATCCACACACACACACACACACACAAGCACACACAACAAAAACAAACAAGTAAACACTTAAATACAAACAAGCAAAAACAAAAAAATACAACCGTACAAATACCAATACAATCAACCATATCCAAACCACATACACACAAACAAACAAACAAACACACGTACACGAATTAGAGACACACAAGAGACGTTGTTTTCGCACCACGGACGCAGGACGGAGGGAGAGGGGGGGGGGGCAAAATACACACGTCAAAACACGGCCTGGTACTCGTATACACAGATCGTGCCTCGTCTTGAAGTGTCTTTGTGACGCAACACTTAAGATACATAATGAAGCATCAAGTGGACAACCCCTTCATTATATGGGTCTTCTGCAGATATATGGGCTGTATAGAGGGGCTATGAGGGGGGGGGGGGTCTGTGTAGGGTATATCGGGGAGAAGAAGGAGTAGGGTGGAGGAGGGGGGGAGGGGGAGGGAGTTTAAGACGTCTCAATCGCTTCTTTGATCTGTTGTATCGCATATCGATCGTAAAGCTGTACCGCTTCTCTTGCAATTCTGTAGTTGCTTCTGTTCTACTGTATAGTGATCTGGTGTTCCGTGTCCTTATCGCTTGGTCGATGTTTTTCAGCGTGTACATACCTCTGTGTGTGTTTATTTATTTATTTGTTTGTTTGCTTGTGTGTGCGTGTGTGTGTGTGTGTGTGTGTGTGCGTGTGTGTGTGTGTGTGTGTGTGTGTGTGTGTGTGTGTGTGTGTGTGTGTGTATATGTTGCATACATACATTTATGTATATGATATATATATATATATATATATAATATATATATATATATATATATATACATATTATATATATAAATATATTATATATATATATATATATATATTTATGTATATATATATATATATATATATATATATATATATATATATATATATATATATGCAAGTATGCATGTATGTATGTAAACATATACCTCCGAAGAGGTGAGTTCATAGACACATAAAGACATGCACGCGAGCTGTCTCTGTTTATTAGGCGCTGGGTGTGAAGGTCCCTCGTTTTTATGCGCCAGAAGCAACCAGGTCTGACGGCATGGAGAATGTTATTTTTTTTATGGGATTTCTTTCTTCCAAGAATACAAGGGCTAATAAAAGGCTATGGGAAAAGTTTTGCTCCATTTCCTGGCTTTACGATAATGTACATTTGACATAAATACTAAAGCGAATATCTCCTGAGACATGTTGATCATGTTAAAAGGTTGGATGGATATATGTAAGTTGAAAAAGTTGTTAACAGATGGTATCGATCATATCAGGTGAGTATAGTTCAAACAGAATATGTAGTACTATTAAAAACGGACGAAAATCATCAGAGAGAAAAGAAAAATCTCATCTTATCTGACTGTTCACGCAACCCAGTGTCACGTGTCATAACGATCTTCTTATGAAATAATACATGTGACCAAGACACACATATTCTATTCATTTCTATACCAAATCGACTAATCTTATTGCAGAAATCGTGATGTTATAATTCTGACTTACAACTGACTCAGTTACAAGCAATTAGAATCGAAAAGCAACAGGGTACAGATCGCAAATAGCTGCAAGCAGAATTTCTTGTTGAATCAGTTAACAGTAATACAATCATAATCCATCTCCGCTTCCTGCAATATCACCCCGTAACAAAAAGTGCAAAGTACGACACCAACATTCAAACTCGACAAGCAAATAGATGAGAGTATTTAAGATCCCTCCAAACTGCTTGTAGAAGGAGCCACCCTTGCACTAATTCCTTCGACTTTAAATCTTAAAAATAAGTGGACATCGGTATCTCCTGCGACAGTAATTAAACTTGGAGACCCATCACTTACGCAAGAGCTATAAAGCCCAACGTTATGACGCAAACTTTCCGACGGATTCCATTCATTTTCAACGTATGAGGGAGGGAAAAAGTTAAGTATTTGCTCCCTACCTTCGAACAGAGGTGTGGTTCTCCTGGGTTCTCCCTTGTTCTCTTGGGTTCTCATGTGTTCTCTTGGGCTCTCATTTGTTTTTCTGGGCTCTCTTTTGTTCTCCTGGGTTCTCTTTTGTTCTCTGGGTTCTCCTTTGTTCTTCTGGGTTCTCTTTTGTTCTCTTGGATTCTCTTTTGTTCTGGGTTCTAGTTTGTTCTCTTGGGTTCTCCTTTGTTCTTCTGGGTTCTAGTTTGTTCTCTTGGGTTCTCCTTTGTTCTTCTGGATTCTCTTTTGTTCTCCTGGGTTCTCTTTTGTTCTCCTCGGTTCTCATTCGTTCTTCTGGGTTTTCTTTTGTTCTCCTGAGCCTTCCTTTATTCTCTCTTGTTCTCCTAGGTTCTCCTTTGTTCTCCTGGGTTTTCCTTTGTTCTCCTGGGTTTTCTTTTGTTCCCTGGGTTCTCTCTTGTTCTTCTGGGTTCTCCTTTGTTCTCTTGAGTTTCTCGTTTGTTCTCTTGGGTTCTCGTTTGTTCTCCTGGGTTCTCGTTTGTTTTCTTAGGTTCTCGTTTGTTCTCTTGTGTTTTCGTTTGTTCTCTTAGGTTCTCGTTTATATTTTTGGGTTCTCTTGTTTGTTCTCTTAGGTTTTCGTTTGTTCTCTTGGGTTCTCGTTTGTTCTCTTAGGTTTTCGTTTGTTCTCTTGGGTTCTCGTTTGTTCTCTTGGGTTCTCGTTTGTTCTCTTAGGTTCTCGTTTGTTCTCTTGGGTTCTCGTTTGTTTTCTTGGGTTCTCGTTTGTTCTCTTAGGTTCTCGTTTGTTCTCTTGGGTTCTCGTTTGTTCTCCTGGGTTTTCGTTTGTTCTCCTGGGTTCTCGTTTGTTCTCTTGGGTTCTCGTTTGTTCTCCTGGGTTCTCGTTTGTTCTTCTGGGCTTTCGTTTATTCTCCTGGGTTCTCGTTTGTTCTCCTGGGTTTTCGTTTGTTCTCTTGGGTTCTCGTTTGTTCTCCTGGGTTCTCGTTTGTTCTCCTGGGATTTCGTTTGTTCTCTTGGGTTCTCGTTTGTTCTCTTGGGTTCTCGTTCTCTCTTGGTTCTCGTTTGTTCTCTTGGGTTCGCGCTTGTTATCTTGGGTTCTCGTTTGTTTTCTTGGGTTCTCGTTTGTTCTCTTAGGTTTGTTTTCTCTGGTCTCGTTTGTTCTCTTAGGTTCTCGTTTGTTCTCTTGGGTTCTCGTTTGTTCTCTTAGGTTTTCGTTTGTTCTCTTGGGTTCTCGTTTGTTCTCTTAGGTTCTCGTTTGTTCTCTTGGGTTCTCGTTTGTTCTCTTAGGTTCTCGTTTGTTCTCTTGGGTTCTCGTTTGTTCTCTTAGGTTCTCGTTTGTTCTCTTGGGTTCTCGTTTGTTTTCTTGGGTTCTCGTTTGTTCTCTTAGGTTCTCGTTTGTTCTCTTGGGTTCTCGTTTGTTCTCTTAGGTTCTCGTTTGTTCTCTTAGGTTCTCGTTTGTTCTCTTGGGTTCTCGTTTGTTCTCTTGGGTTCTCGTTTGTTCTCTTAGGTTCTCGTTTGTTCTCTTGGGTTCTCGTTTGTTCTCTTGGGTTCTCGTTTGTTCTCTTAGGTTCTCGTTTGTTCTCTTGGGTTCTCGTTTGTTCTCTTGGGTTCTCGTTTGTTCTCTTAGGTTCTCGTTTACTCTCTTGGGTTCTCGTTTGTTCTCTTAGGTTCTCGTTTGTTCTCTTGGGTTCTCGTTTGTTCTCTTAGGTTCTCGTTTGTTCTCTTGGGTTCTCGTTTGTTCTCTTGGGTTCTCGTTTGTTCTCTTAGGTTCTCGTTTGTTCTCTTGGGTTCTCGTTTGTTCTCTTGGGTTCTCGTTTGTTCTCTTAGGTTCTCGTTTGTTCTCTTGGGTTCTCGTTTGTTCTCTTGGGTTCTCGTTTGTTCTCTTGGGTTCTCGTTTGTTCTCTTAGGTTCTCGTTTGTTCTCTTGGGTTCTCGTTTGTTCTCTTGGGTTCTCGTTTGTTCTCTTAGGTTCTCGTTTGTTTCTTAGGTTCTCGTTTGTTCTCTTGGGTTCTCGTTTGTTCTCTTAGGTTCTCGTTGTTCTCTTAGGTCTCGTTTCTCTTGGGTTCTCGTTTGTTCTCTTAGGTTCTCGTTTACTCTCTTGGGTTCTCGTTTGTTCTCTTAGGTTCTCGTTTGTTCTCTTAGGTTCTCGTTTGTTCTCTTGGGTTCTCGTTTGTTCTCTTAGGTTCTCGTTTGTTCTCTTGGGTTCTCGTTTGTTCTCTTGGGTTCTCGTTTGTTCTCTTGGGTTCTCGTTTGTTCTCTTGGGTTCTCGTTTGTTCTCTTAGGTTCTCGTTTGTTCTCTTGGGTTCTCGTTTGTTCTCTTAGGTTCTCGTTTGTTCTCTTGGGTTCTCGTTTGTTCTCTTAGGTTCTCGTTTGTTCTCTTGGGTTCTCGTTTGTTCTCTTAGGTTCTCGTTTACTCTCTTGGGTTCTCGTTTGTTCTCTTGGGTTCTCGTTTGTTCTCTTAGGTTCTCGTTTGTTCTCTTGGGTTCTCGTTTGTTCTCTTAGGTTCTCGTTTGTTCTCTTGGGTTCTCGTTTGTTCTCTTAGGTTTTCGTTTGTTCTCTTGGGTTCTCGTTTGTTCTCTTAGGTTTTCGTTCTCTTGGGTTCTCGTTTGTTCTCTTAGGTTCTCGTTTGTTCTCTTAGGTTCTCGTTTGTTCTCTTGGGTTCTCGTTTGTTCTCTTAGGTTCTCGTTTGTTCTCTTGGGTTCTCGTTTGTTCTCTTAGGTTTTCGTTTGTTCTCTTGGGTTCTCGTTTGTTCTCTTAGGTTTTCGTTTGTTCTCTTGGGTTCTCGTTTGTTCTCTTAGGTTCTCGTTTGTTCTCTTAGGTTCTCGTTTGTTCTCTTGGGTTCTCGTTTGTTCTCTTAGGTTCTCGTTTGTTCTCTTAGGTTCTCGTTTGTTCTCTTGGGTTCTCGTTTGTTCTCTTAGGTTTTCGTTTGTTCTC
>NW_028234405.1:20047067-20049567 GCF_977035675.1 Penaeus japonicus | reverse complement strand
GTCATGTCTGTTCTGCATCTGAGAGATGATGGCTCTTGATGGTCATGTTAAATCTGAAAGATGTTAACTGTTGGTGTTAATGTTTTTTATCTTAAATCTGGAAGATGTTAATTCGATGGTCATGTTAAGTTTGAAATGTTAACTCTCGCAGTTCTTGTTCAAATACGAATCTGAAAGATAACAACTCCTAGTGTGCATAATGACTCTGAAAAATGATAGTTCGTAATGAAAACGTTAGATATCAAATCAAAAAGATGTCATCTCTCTGACTTCTCTCAAGCCTTGGACTCCGTTATGTCTGAACTCTGTTAAATGCAAAATGTTTATTATTCTCCCTGAGGCCCAATCTGCTGGTTTATGATTATGCATGTGCAACCGAGACAGACGCACACAAACAGAAATGTGCTCGTCTTTCATCGAACGTAATCACGCTGGTCAACAAACCAGTGAAATCTAAGCAAAAAGATTCGGTGCTGTTGAGTCATAGGTCTGTATCATCTGTATTGCAACGATTTATTCATTTATTTATTTTGAAAATTATGTTGTTTGAAGAGTACTCATTTACAGAGAACGATACATACTTACCTATATGTATAATGCTGTATGTGTTTCGCGCACGCCTTCGTAAATGCATGTATTCATATATTGTCAGCTAAAAAAGAAAGAAAAAAAAAAATGATACTAATTGCATATGCATAACATAGTTGTGTTTACAGTACATTATACCATATCCCAATGCATTATGAATGTGCCTTTTGAATCATAGAATATTTCATTATTATTTATTTCAGGGTAACAATGTCACATGTCGAAAGCACTTTGTTTATAGGCATAGATACGTGCGCATTAACATTACGTGATGGATTTACACAACAAATGAACTAGTGTATACGTGTTTTTCGAATGATGCGCTGTATCCGTTTGATAATCTGTTTTAATGCAGAGTAATCCGTTTGGAACAAATAACAGGTGTCCGATTCCAAGCCATTTATAATACTTCAATTATGTGTTTGTGCTTGTGTGTGATTTTCTTTATTATTATCAGATATGTCGTCACTGCAGTAAAGCTTGAAATCATTACTTGAGTCTTATTAAGTTTCCTTATGGAGTCTTTTTCCTGCGGTTAAAGCTTTGCATTTATATCAGTATGGGATATATATGTATATCTGTATATATGTGTGTGTGTGTTTGTATGTGTGTATGTGTGCGTGTGTGTGTGTGTGTGTGTGCGCGCGCGCTCGCTCGTGCATATATATGTTTTTGTTTGTTTCTTTTTTTTTACAAGGAAAACGTTATCTTTGCTTATATGATCGTATATCAATTGTAATACTAAAAGTAGCAGTATTACAAGTACTAGCGGGGGTAATAGCAACAGTAGTAATAGAAATAGCATTTGTCTGTTGTTATTACAGTTATACCGTTCTTATTACCGTCATTTTGTCCTAATACTTCTTGTAATTGGTTTTGTTGCTACTGTCATCTTGATAACCTCAAAAATACCCAGGCAATGAAACGTCCCCACGAGAGTTTCTCATGTAACATATTTTCTTACAATAAGTTTCAAGTTTAATAGATAAAACAAAATGAATCATGATTAAAGTAGAAGTTAAACCTTACTCCCTAAAGTGGCTTTATCTTTTCTATCTCCTTTTATATTTCACGAAATAAAGTCATCCGGAAAAAAAGTCGTTAGTCTCTTGCAAAACGCCCCATAACTCGTATTTAATTACCCCCATTACGATCTTGAAGGGCAAATATTTCCCTTCAATTAAACTTCAACACTAAACTCCATTATAAAAATACCCCTTCATTTGTTACCACCTTTATATTTTACATTCCACTTGTAATCGTGTAGTTGCAATAGAGGTAATCTGAACTGAGATACACGCAAGCATAATTTAATTCTAAGATCTAATGATTCAGTTATTTGGTCTCATGATCATTCAGTTCAAAACATGCTGGATAATAAAACGGAATAACATAATCATTAAGATATGAATAATAGTTTAGTTTAAATCATTATGAACATTTCGGAAGGAAAATATAACAGATTCAGTAGTCTAATATTAGAATGACTTAGTATAATAAGAATGAAGTCCGAAACATACTGAATATTTCAAAGGGAATTAAGTGTGAAATAAAAGGATATTCTCATTCAGTAACGCAATATTCTGATCACTTATTGCAATGAAAACACATTTCATATATCACTGACCATTTTCCAAAATGAATTAAGTGGAAAACCGAGGGGAAAAACCACGCAACAGCCTAATATTTGAATTATATAATATAACTACAGTCACGCAATTCATATCACACTGAATATTCTAGAGAGTGAATTCAGCGTAATTCCTCGTTACAGGGAAATACTGATCACTTATTTCGAGGTATTTCTCGAGAGGGAGATCAAGGGAGACGAAATACGAAAGGGTGAGAGGGAAAGTCGCCGTGTTTGAGCTGCGATTTGGATTATTGTGTTTTGAATGTGAGAACGAGAGAC
>NW_028234405.1:20022067-20024567 GCF_977035675.1 Penaeus japonicus | reverse complement strand
AAGGATTTGAGAGAGAGAAAAAAAAAATTATGAAAATAGGATGATATGTGAAGTCCTAGGATAAGTGAATCTATATGAATATGTTAATAACGTTGGTATGAATGGCGATTGATATGGTAATGGGGAATATGCAGCCAGTGTGTGAAGCAGTGGTGGTGTAAATGTGAGAAAAAACCGGGGATGAATAAGTGTGAGTGTTTGTTTGTTTGTTTGTGTCTGGGGGAGGGGGTTGAGAGTGTGTATGTGGGTGTGTATATGGGGGGGGGGGGAGGAGGTGTTTGTGTGTGTGTGTGTGTGTGAATGTAATCAAAGTAGTACATGATGGTGAAAAAAATACAATAATAATACTAATGCTGTAAAAACAATAATGGTGATAATAATATAATAATAGTAAATATAATGATGTCGATGATAATGATGATGATAATAATGACAGTAAAAACAACAATAATGATACCACTACTACTACTAATAATAATGATGATAACAATGATGATGATAATACATACTAACCATATGAACACACCAAAACACAAGCACAAGCAACGACCATCCACCCAAAACAGACACAAAAACAAGATGACGCTCGGACAAAACTCAGAGAGATAACTACACCGAAAACAAACAAGCAATCAAGCCAACCTGCTTTCGAATCAAGGCGATGGCGATAACGACATCTGAACCCTTTAAAAGGAGTCAGAAACAACAACAACAACAATAACAAGAGTCGATATATGGCGAAATGATGGACGAGATAGACTTTTTTTTTTTTTGTAAAGAAAATTATGTCAACTTTGTTCCAGTAGGGGTGTTGCCACTTCGTGTTCATTCTATGGCGTGTTCTTTCGCCTTCGGTAGACAGGTGGAATGGCTTTTTTTTTCGTTAATATCTGGTTTGTTTGTTTTTTGTTGTTGTTTTTTGTGAAGGGTTTGCTCCCATACTTTATTTATAACTTCGATTCTTTGTTTTCATTAATTTTGTATCATCATTGTTGTAATTTTTGTCATCATCATCATCAGGAGCAGCAACTGCATCAGCACCATTATCATTATCTTCTAAATCATCATGCGTACAATAATTTCAACGTATAATTTCTATCACATTTTAACAATATTATTACTTCTCATCATTAAGTTAGCAAGTTAAAATATCCTTACCTATCCTTACTTATTTCCTACCGGACACTCCCTCAAGATAAGTAGGGGGGAGGGGGGTGTAAGATAAATATATCAGGCTCTGCCGTAGGATTACGGCTGGCGGCTTCCCTGTTTTATAACAATGTTTACAGAGACGTTTCAAGTTGCCATATAAGTCCGTCTGTCATGGCGCCCGAGACCCACGTACTAACAAGACCTTGGGCCAGCTGTCTGCCGTGTTCATAGGCGGCTTGTAATAATATCTTTGGTTGCGAGTTTGCAATATGAGTGGGCGGGTGTTTTTGTTTCTTGCTCTTTCTCTCTCGTGTTTTTTTGTTTTGTTTTGTTTGCTGTTTTTGTTTTCTCTCTCTCGTTCTTCTCAGTCTGTATCGTTCTTTCCGTCTCTCTCTTTCTCTTTCTCTTTCTCTTTCTCTCTCTCTCTCTCTCTCTCTCTCTCTCTCTCTCTCTCTCTCTCTCTCTCCTCTCTTCCCTTCTCTCTCTCTCTCTCTCTCTCTCTCTCTCTCTCTCTCTCTCTCTCTCTCTCTCTCTCTCTTTCTCTTTCTCTTTCTCTTTCTCTCTCCCTCCCTCCCTCTCTCCCCTTTCCCTTTCCCTCACTCTCACTCTCTCCCACTATTTCTCTGCATTTTTTTTTCTCTCTCTCATATTTTTTCATTGAATTCGCTCTGAGACTTTTCCACTCTCCCGCGGTTGTGTTCAGTCCATTAATTTGGTGAATACTTTGTGCTCTGTTATTGGATTAGTCTTCCAACCCCATTCATTCTTGGGGTTTCCATTTTTGTCCATACCTTTAATGAAGTACTGAAACTGGGAGCAAATTTGTATGTCTATTACACTGTTTACTGCATGTGTGTCTACTTGTAACCTATAGGTACGATACGTTTGTACATTACAATTCATTAAAGCCCATCATGTTTACCATCTTCTCAGACATCCTCATCAAAGCTCGTACTTTCCCCTCATTACAACTATTCCATTACAGCTGCACAGTGTTCTTAACAGCAGACTAGTATGATCCCCATCAGCCTATTCCATCCCCACTCCTCCATCACATCTGCCCATCAGACCATCCCATTCCTCCTTAGAACACCCCCCTTCCCACATCATACGCAGCCTCCTATCACAGCATTTTCCCATCAGATCATCCCATCAGAATGGATTCCCCATCAAGCACTGTCCATCATATCTTCCCATCGAGCCGTTCCATCCCCCATCAGAACGACCTCGACATCAGACATTGCCCCTTCTCCACCACATCTCCCCATCATAACAGGCTCCCCATCAGACACTCTCCATCACATCTACCCATCAAACCGTTCCATCCCCCATCAGACCATTCAGTTCT
>NW_028234405.1:19997067-20014567 GCF_977035675.1 Penaeus japonicus | reverse complement strand
AGAGTAGAAGAGAGAGAAAGGGGGAGAATAAAGATGAGAGGAAAAGAGAGAATGAAGAGGAATGTAAAGAGGAGATCGAGATAGATGGAGAGAAAGAACGCACTTGCGAGGAAGAGGAACTTGGCTTCGCTCCCTCTTTCTCTTTCACTTCCCTCCCTATACATCCCCCTCCCTTCTTCCTTCCCCTTACTAATCCTTCTTCCGCACAACTCCCCCTTCCCTTTCCTCTTACCCCTTCTCCTTGCTCCCATCCTCTTCCCATCCCTCTCCCCTTTTCTATCCCCTTCCATCCTTTTCTCCACCTTATTACCCCTCCCCCTCCAACCCCACTCCTTTAACTCTCTTGTCCCCCCCTCCTTATCCCTCACCCTCCTCCTCTTCCTTACCCCTCCCCTTCCTCCTCCTCCTCCTCCTCCTCCTCCTCCTCCTTCCACTCCTTACTCCTTACCCTCCCCCTACAATACCCCACCCATCCACCCACTTCCCCCTTCCCTCTCACCCCCTTCCCCCTCACCCCCTTCCCCCTCACCCCCTCACCCCCTCTGCTTCCGCCTGCCCTTCCTCCCCCCATCCCCCCACCCAAGCAACACATGGCTCTCCTCGTGGTTATGATCATCAACACCTTCATTGCAATTTCCTCTTCCTTGGTGTTGGAAATGGCCATTATGAAGCAGGATATTGCAGCGTTCCCCGGCCGCTCCAATAGCATCTGCGTCACCAAAAATGTTGTCAATTTTGTCCGAATTTTGTAGTCGTCATTTCAGCGTAATAAAATGGCGGTGATATCAGTGTACTTTATTTGGGTTCCGATATATATTTGCTGTTTTATATATATATATATATATATATATATATATATATATATATATATATATATTTAGATATACATATAAATATATATATATATATACATATTTATATATTTATATATATAATAAATATATATATACAGATGTATAGATATTACAGTATAATATATATCATATAATATATATCTTATATATATATAATATATAAATATATATATATATATATAATATAATTAATATCCATTTGTATAATAAATATTATATTATATATAATATATGTATATATATATACATATATATATAATATATATATAATATATTAGATAGATTAGATAGAGGATATATATATTTATTTCATTTATTTATTTATTCTACATATGCACTTATTTATACTATATAAGTATATATATATAATATATAATATTATAATATATATAAAATATATATTTCTATACATTTGTATATAATATTAAATATATAAAATATATAAATGTATATATATATACATATATAATATAATATAATAGATAGATAGATAGATAGGATAAAAGATATTTATTCATTTATTATTTAATTACATATCATATTATATATATATATAGATATATAAATTATATATATATAAATTAAATAAGATACATATATAATATATATATATATATATATATATATATTATATACATTATAAATATATATATATATAGATATATAATATATATAAATATATATATAACTATAAACAATAACTAAATCTGTAAAGTCATTATATGTACAGTCAGGTCATGTAAGACATAATCAGACAGTTCGCCTAAAGCTGACTGACATACATACACATCTCAAACACACCACAACACACACTAAATAACAAAAACTACACACTCTCACACATCACACACTCACTCACACCCAAGAAACTGAAACTTGACAAAGTCATCACATTAAACATACACGCTATAACACTCTACCCACATACACTCACACACTCACACAGCGAAACTCTCACACTCACACACACTAACTAAACAAACACTAATAACTCCCTCTCCCACAATCACACAAAACCACTAACATCACACATCTCACACCACACACTCACTCAGACACACACAAACTCCACACACACACAAAATAACACACACACAACACACACACTAACAATTATCACACAATCACACACACACTCTCCTCAACCAATCACTCACTCACTCACTTCACAACAAAAATCCACTCACATCACACCACACACACTCCTCAAACGTCACAAACAAACTCAACACTTCAACTCACCTCTCTCAAATATCTCCTCACACTATCTTACAATCTGACGTCAACACCACACACACAAACACTCTCCACAATCTCACTAGGACAGTCAGACACAGACACAGTCACAGAAACAGACACTTAACTCAGTCACACTTAAAACAAACACATCAAACACTCAAACTCATAAAACACAACAACACAATCACTCCCACCACTCACAACACTCAATCACACATCACACCCAACTACACTCATAACCACACACGACACACACACAAACACTCTCACTCACACACACACACACACACCAACACAGACACACACACACACACCTCACTCACTCTCCACGCACTCACCACAACAGAGAGGGACAGACACGCCACACACACACACACACACACACACCCACCCACACACGCACACACACAAACACACCCACACACCCCCACCCACACACCCCCACACAACACACACACACACACACACACACACACACACACACACACACACACACTCCACGTACTCTCGCTCGCGCTTCTGCGTCTCGCTCTCGCTCTCGCGCGCGCGCCGCGAGCTCTCTGCCCCTCCGTGCGCCGCTTCGCTCGGCGCGCTCGCGCTCGCGCCGCTCGCTCCTCTCGCGCTCTCGGCTCTCCTCTCTCTTCTCTCGCTCTCTCGCTCCGCTCTGCGCTCTCTCCCCCTATGATCGCGACTCCGCCTCGCGCTTGTCACGCGCTCGCGCTCGCGCACGCACACCCAACACCCACACACCCACACACCGACACACCCACACACCCCCCCGCAAATAGCTTGCGAGAGACAGTGGTGTCCAGTCTGTCAGTGTGACACCTTCAAATTAGCCTCAGCTAAGTGAGAGCGAGATACAAGATAACACCCGATCCGTTCCTAATTAGCCAGACTCAACAGATAATAGCAATAGAAACCTAACCATCTATAGAACCCACTACCTCACGAGCATCAGAGATCCGCGTAACATTCCCCAACCAAGCAAACCCTCACAATACCCCCGGACCGAATAACCTCAACCTGTAACACAAAGAATGATCACACTAGAATGACGAACCAGTGCGGGCTGTGCGAGCATACACTTGCCAATACACTGCCCACAATATCCAATAAGCCGCCTCCACATTAACCATGTCACTATACCATCATTTATAACCTCCACCCCTCCTCCTAATCCTAATCCTCCCCCTCATCCTCATCCTCATCCTGTGCCGTTTCCTCCTCCTCCTCATCCTGTGCCATCTCCTCCTCCTCCTCCTCCTACTCCTCTTCCTCCTACTCCTCCTCCTGCGCCATCCCCTCCTCCTCCTCCTCCTCCTCTTCCTCTTCTTCCTCTCCCTTTCCCTCCTTCTCCTACTCCATCTAATCCTCCTTCCTTTACTCCCCCTCTTCCTCTCCCTTCCCCTCCTCCTCATCCTCCTCTTCCTCCCTCCTCCTCACCCTCCTCTTCCTCCCTGCTCCTCCTCCTCCTACTCTTTCTCCCTCCTCCCCTCCTCCTCCATCTCCCCCTCCCTTCCCCCTACACCAGCCCTTCTACCTTCCCTTCCACCTCCATCCTCTCTTCTACCTCCTCCTCCTCCTCCTCCTCCTCCTCCTCCTCCTCCTCCTATCCTCCTCCTCCTCCTCCTCATCCTCCTCCTCCCCCTCCCCCTCCCACGCCCTCCTCCCCCCTCCTCACCTCCTCCTCCTCCTTCCTCCTCCTCCTCCTCCTCCTCCTCCTCCTCCTCCTCCCTCCCCTCTCCTCCTCCTCCTCCTCCTCCTCCTCCTCCCTCCTCCCCTCCCCCTCCCCCTCCCTCGCCCCCACCCACAACGCACTCGCCCTCAAGCTACGCGGTTGGTCTTCCGTGACAAGTGAAGTCGGCGAACGCCTGGTAAATTTGGTGGTATTTTGCGGCGTTCAGAGGTCAACTGCCGCCGCCGCGTCGCCCTGTTTGGCTAAATGATTACTCCTATTATCGTCTTAACGACAGAATCGTCAATTTTGGCGCGGGCGGGAGAGCTGTCGTCAAAATTCATCGGGCTGACGAAGCGGCCGGCATTTGTCATCGCGCGCTGCGGCACTACTCCCTGACTCCCCCCTCCCTCTCATTATTCCTCCCCCTCTCCCTTTCACCCCCCTCCACTATTACCTCCCCCCTCACTCTTCCCCTTCCCCCTATTTCTCCCTCGCTCCCTCCCCAACCTTTCCCTTTTTATCCCCCACGCATTCGCTCTCCCTCTCTCCTTCTTCCCCCACCCTTTCTCCTCTTCTCTTCCCTCAACTTCCCAATCCCTTCCACGCTCTCCCTCCCCCCAACCCCCACTTCCACTCCCGCTGCCCCCCCCCCCAGCAGCAATTCGGGCGTCACAATAGCTGCTGCAGAAGGCGAAGATGTTGGACTTGGGCGCGGTGGATTGATTGTTAACAGGGAGGAAAATATGCAGTAGTTTCGAGGTGTAAACATTTCTTCTTCTTTCGTTCTTCTCCCCCTTTCTTTCTTTCTTTTTCTCTATGGATTTTTTTTCCTTTCATCTCCATGTTGTCTTTTATTTCTTTTTGTTTTCCCTTTTTTTTTAGGACGATTACTGTACATTGGCATTTGGTGATGGTGATGAGTGTTAGTATTATTATATTGTTTTTATTATGATGCAACGCCAGTGAATTGGTATTAGAGAGACGCACAATCATAGAGACAGTAATAACCCGTGTCATATTCATTAACGCTGCCGAGCCTGCTTCAAAAACTAATTTGGCAAAGTCACAAATATCACCAACCGATACGACTTTCGACAAAATTAACGCCCTCAGTTTTCAACAACAAAAAAAAGGTCAACAAACAGCAATATCCAGAGCCCCATAATCAGAAAATGAATCGTGTTAATTACTAATTTCATAAGTGTTAATGAGCACATATGTAGTTTCAGCTTCGAAAGGTCCAAGGCCACAGGGCATGCGAACGCGATGGGTATGCGCTGCTGGTCCAACGCCGCCGGGGAGATTCTTGATATAGACACTAATTCCCGTCTAACAATTCAGGTGACGGTGATATATATATATATATATATATATATATATATATATATATATATATATATATATATATATATATATATATATACATACATACATATATATATACATGCTTTCTTCCCATATAGAAATAAGGAGAGAGATCACATTTGCAATGAGCGTTGCGCATGTCAACGCATTTTTCCCCTTTTAGGAGAAACAAATATACCCCAGTTCTTGCTACATTGCCAATAATACTAATAATACTAAGGTACATTATTACTTAATATATTGCTCCTCATTGCGCGATCTGTTGCAATAAAAGTCAGTTCACCAAGTTCCACCGTGGCATATCATACGACACTCAGGAACATGCACCAGCTGTCAAACACACACACACCTGAGTAGTATGCAATAAAATATATAAAGTCTCACACGCCACGGCGAATCAAAACATGCAACACGGCCACATACAGCCGTTGATGATATCACGGGACACGGGTCGCTGTGTCATGTGGAGCACGCGATAGGAACCGCGGGAAGCATGTCACAGTCGCTATCAGTGTACGCCGTAACCGCAGAGCTCCAAGTTAATGTACACAGCAATCTGTTCTATCAAGGATGGCAGCAAACCTATCGCACTTGTCTATGTCCGTGTGTATATGTACACACACACATACACATATGTATGTGTGTGTGTATGTATATATATGTATATATGTATATTCTGTTATTTATATATATATATATATTATTATATATATTTATATTTCTATTATATATATAATATATTATATATTTATATATCTTTTCATAGGGTCATACGGTGTATACACACACTCCAAACACATACATATATATCTATTTATATATTTATATTATATATATATTTTTATTATACATATGTTTTATATATACATATGTATATTATGTACTACTTATGGCTTCATTATTTTAAATATATATCTATATATATATATATTTATTTTTTACTATAGCTAGATACAGATATTAATGTGTAATACCCACACACACACACACATACATATATATAATATATATATATATATATATATATATATGAATAAATATATATATATATATATATATGTATGTATATAATCACCATTATGCATAATATATATATATATATAATATATATACCCCCGCCCCCCCCCCCATATATATATATATATAATATATATTTATATTAATATAATGTTTATATATACATATGTTATATATATACATATGTTTATATATACATATGTATATATAATATAGTAGAAGATTTATTAATATATAATATATAGATATATAGATATAATAATATATATACATATGCACACACACAAATATATACGAACATATAAATCTGAAATTGTATAAAGTAATGTAATATGATCTCTCTCCTATTTATGCATTTATACACGTATGACTTATTCACAAAGATAGCAATGAATGTTGATAAAAATTGAAGCGAAGAATTTCATAAACCAACAACACCTTTTTCTGATGCACGAGCACAGTGGTGTTCTTGATTGATGTCTATAAAAAGCTAGATATACTAATAATTATCTAATTATCTTTATGAGAATAACAGGCCAGAAGCTGTTTTTAAGAGCAAGAGCATAAATCTTAACCTTAGGAAAAAAAGAGATAAATTTTTATACAGCTGTGATAACATCATCAGCATAGATGGTAGTATGGTAGTTTAGTTAACCATAAATTTTTAAGACTCGAAATTCTGTAGATTTCAGAGTTCTGAATATTAGCGCCATCATTATAATGTTGATAGCGATATTAACTATGGATAAATAAATGATACTGGTGTTTATAATGACAATGACAATGGTAGTACGAAGATTAACAATGATGATGAGAATGATAGTAATAGCCTTAACGACGATAAGGATGATAATACTAGTGTTAATGATGATGATGGTAATGATTTGTTGCATGTCATTAATTCTTGGTTCCCGCTACCAGATTATCTTTAGAGATAATCACTTATAAATTACTGTTACCATCAAATTGATAATTATCTTACCGTAATAACGACCATTCATAACATGTTAATCTAAATTTCAATCTGGCGTCGCAAAGGCAAACTTCCTATCATTGCCTGAAAGCAATCACACAAAATCAAGCGATGCAGATTGTTTCTCTAATCCTTTTAGCATTACATAATACACAAATATATTTTGCAAACAGAATATAAAACCCAAACATTACTTAACTAAATTAGCGTGTTTGTGAATACATTCCTGGCTGTTGCAGTTTACGTTTTGTTAAAGGAAAATGGATGTTATGTAAATATACGTTTGCATTTAGCAGGCAGTGATTGAAGTAATGCTTAGCATTACGCTCTGCCCTGCGTAATGGAAAACAAAGAAGAAGAAGAAAAAAACATCAGTAGACTGAGAAGAAAAAAGAAAGAAAGAGAAGAAATTAATAGTAAGAATGAGAAAAAGAAGAAAATTGTAAAGAAAAACCAAGAAAAAGGGAGATTAAGCAAGAGGAAAAGATAAGAAACGGCTTAGAGAAGAGGACAAAGAAAAAGAAAAATCAGAATTAAATAAAAAGAAAAAAAAGATAAATCAAAATGAAAAGACAAAAGAAAAGAAAAGGACAAAACGAAAAAATAAACATTCGACTAACAAAAAGAAAAGAAAAAAAAAAGTGAAAGTAAAGCTAAAAAGCAACATCCTGCCACATCTGCGGAAGACGCGACAGCAACTTCACTATTCGCTTGTCAATTGCATGGCCATTTATCAAAAACCAAACCATTTCCCTGATAGAGGCGTTCTGCCCCTCTCCGTAACCCGGGTTCCTTGCGAGCGAAAAAAAAGGTCAAGTACTTTCTTCCTTTGGCCTTGCGGTTAAGGCCATAACTGTTTTTTCTTTCTTTCTTTTTTTCTTAGTTTTTAGTTTTTCTTTCATCTCTCTCTTGTTCTCTCTCACGTTCTCTCTCCTTCGTGGTTCCCTTCTTCTCCTTCCTTCAATGTCCTTCTCTCTCTCTTTTTCTTGTTCTCCCTATCTCTCTTCTCTCTCTCTTTTTCTCTTGTTCTCCCTATCTCTCCTCTCTCTCTCTCTCTCTCTCTCTCTCTCTCTCTCTCTCTCTCTCTCTCTCTCTCTCTCTCTCTCTCTCTCTCTCTCTCTCTCTCTCTCTCATATCATTATATCCCGTCAGTCTTCATTATTCTTGATATTTTCCCTCTTCTCATTCCTACCATCTCGCCAACTTCGTCTTTTCCCTTCTCTATATCCTTCTACTCTCCTTCCTCATCCTTCCCTTACCCCTCCTCCTCATCCTCCCCTTACCCCTCCTCCTCTTTCTCCTCCTCCTCTTTCTCCTCCTCCTCCTCTTTCTTCTCCCCCTCCTCCTCCTTTTTCTCCCCTCCTCCTCCCCTTACCCCTCCTCCTCCTCTTCCTCCTCCCCCTCCCCTTACCCCTCCTCCTCCTCCTTCTCCTCCTCCTCCTCCTTTTTCTCCCCTCCTCCTCCCCTTACCCCTCCTCCTCCTCTTACCCCTCCTTCTCCTCCTCCTCCTCCCCCTCCCCCTCCTCCTCCTCCTCCTCCTCCTCCTCCTCCTCCTCCCCTTCCCCCTCCTCCTCCCCTCCCCCTCCTCCTCTTTCTCCTCCTCCTCCTCCTCCTCCTCCCCCAACCTTACATCTTACCTATTATTCCCCTCATTTATCACGGTCATCCATTTACTCCCTCGTTCATTCATTCTTCTCCCCCTCCGACGCCGTGTAGTCTGCCGCCCCTAGTTTCACTTTCTCTCCCCTCGGTTCCCGCGGCGTCTTCCCCTTAGATACAGGTTCTATAGTAGCCTCCTCCTCTCTCCTCCTCCCTCCCTCCTCCTTCCTCCTTCTCCCTCCTCCTCCTTCTCCCTCCTCCTCCCTCCTCTTCCTTCCTCCCCCTCCTTCCTCCCCCTCCTTCCTCGTCTTTCCTCCCCTCTCCTTCTTCCTTCTTCTCTCCATCCTACTCCCTTCTCCTTCCCCTTTCTTTCCTTTCTCTTCCATCTTCTCTCCTTCCTCTTCCTCCTTCTCTCCTCCCCTTCACTCTACCTCTCCTCAAACTCTCTCTCCTCCTCACTTCATCCACCTATCCCCTCACCCTCTCCTGTGTCCCTAACTTTCGCTGCCTCCTCCGCCACCTCCTCCTTCCTCCTCCTTCTCCTCCTCCTCCTCCTCCTCCTCCTCCTCCTCCTCCTCCTCCTCCTCCTCCTCCTCCTCCTCCTCCTCCTCCTCCTTTCCCTCATCATCTTTTTTCTTTTCATTTACTTCACCATCCACCTCATCTGCACCGTTATTTTTTATTGTTATTATCCTTCTTCATTTCTTCGTCTTTGTTAAGGATTCCTCTTCCTTTTTTTCTTATTTTCTTTCACCTTTGTCCTCTTCCTCTATATCATTATCCTATTCTTACCCTCTTCTCCCTCCTCTCCGCCCTCTTCTTTCTCCTCTTCACTCTCCTCTTCCTCTTTCCACCTCCTCCATCTTCTTTCCTCCTTCTCACCCCTATTCCCTTCATCTTCCTCCTCCTCTTCGTCGTACTCGTCCTACTCCTCGTACTCGTCCTCCTCGTTTTCGTCCTCCTCCTCCTCCTCCTCCTCCTATTCGTACTCGTCGTCCTCCTCCTCGTCCTCGTCTTCCTCCTCCTCCTCCACCTCTTTCTCCTCCACTTCCTCCTCCTCCTCCTCCTATTCGTACTCGTCGTCCTCCTCCTCCTCCTCCTCCTCCTCCTCCTCCTCCTCCTCCTCCTCCTCCTCCTATTCGTACACGTCGTCCTCCTCCTCCTCCTCCTCCTCCTCCTCCTCCTCCTCCTCCTCCTCCTCCTCCTCCTCCTCCTCCTCCTCCTCCTCCTCCTCCTCCTCCTCCTCCTCCTCCTCCTCCTCCTCCTCCCGTACTCGTCCTCCCCTCCTTTTCCTTCCGTAATCCCCCCTATAATCTCTCTTATGTATATCCTTACTAAGTTTCCCATCTTAAACGCCCCATCCAATTTCCCTCCTGACTTCCATTAGCTCCCCTCACCCCTCCTCTCCCTTCTTCTCCCCTCTCTCTCCTCTCTCCTCTCTCCTCTCCCTCTCTCCTCTCCCTCCTACTCCCTCAGGCCAGGTACTACATCTGCAGTTATTGTCGAAAGGTAGGAGGTCTGAAACACTGCTTTCTATATATGTATGCATGCGCGTACACACACACACACACTTACTATCTCTCTCTCTCTTTCTCTCTCTCTCTCTCTCTCTCTCTCTCTCTCTCTCTCTCTCTCTCTCTCTATTTCTCTCTCTTTCTCTTTCTCGCCTTCTTTCTCTATCCTTCTCCCTTTTTATTTCCTTTTCTCTCTACCTCCCTCTCTCTCGCTATCTATCAATCTAACAAACTTTAAGTACTTTACTTAAACACACTCATCAAATCACCATCACCTGTCACCATAAAAACTCATCATCACCTGTCACCATAAAAGTCACCATCACCACTCACTTCTCTTCATCCTCGAAAACACACTAATGCCACTCTGCACATCCACACACACTCACCATCTTCCAACCCACCGGTTTTCATCAGACACTACACCCCCCCCCCCACACCACCCCACCCCATTTCACTCCATGCCAACCTAAACCCACTCGCCCAACCCACCTGAGCCACTCAACTTATTAGCCCACCTCCACCCTTGAACCTACACTGAAAGTCCCGACCCACTTGTATACCCACTGTAACCCACTCAAACCCCTAACCCACCCACGCACCCACTCCTCCGCCCACTCCCGCACTCACTCGTCTATCCACCGCTCATATCAACCCATCCGAACGTCCAACCTGCAGTGTACGAAGGGGGAGGGAGAGCGAAAGAGGGGGGGAGGAAGGGGAAGGAGGGAAAGGTAGAGGAAGGAGGGAAAGGTGGAAGAAGTGGGAAAATGGAGGTAAAGGGGCAGGAAGGGATGAAGGGGAAGGAGAAGGAAGTGAAAAAGAAGGTGGAGGAAGGGCGAAAGGTGGAGGGGAAGATGGAGAAACGGGGAATGGGGGAGGGGAAGAAGCGGGGAGGGGAGGGGGACAGCAGCTCCGCGTACCTACCTTCCAAGCCGTGGTTCCGCGCCGATTATTACACCCATTTTAGCCCCATCCATCAACCCACTAATGGAATATGGCGTCCATCGCGATTGCATCCATCAGGGGGCGTGAGATAGCGCTCCGGCTGAGCGTAGTTGACTGTGTGTGTGGTAAGGGAAGGAGAGGATGAAGGAGGGGGGAAGAGGGAGATGAGAAAGAGAGAGGGAGAGAGAGAAGGAGAGGACGAAGGGGGGAGGAAGAGAGAGAAGGAAAGAGAGGAAGGAGAGGACGAAGGGGGGGAGGAAGAGAGAAGGAAAGAGAGGAAGGGGAGGACGAAGGGCAGAGGGGGAGAGGGGGAGAAAGGCAGAATGGAAAAGAAAATAGAGGGAGGAGAGGGAGAGAGGGAGGGAAAAGGAAAGGTAAAGGAGAGGGAAATGAAAGTAGGGAGAATGGAAAAGCAGACAGATAAACAGAAACCGACAGACAGAGACAGAAAGACAGACAAAAACAGTGAGAAAGAGAAAGGAACTCAAAGAGGAGATAAAGAGAAAGATTAGATAGATAGAGGGATTAGGAACAAGAAGTAAGAAAGAGAGATAAAAGTTGTTAAAAAGGAAGAACCGGGAAGATAGACGAATGGTTAGAAAAGAAAATCGGATTAGACAAAACAAACAATGTCAAAAGACGTTAGGGAAGGAGAGGGAAGGAGAGGGAGAGGTTATCCTGCCTTTCTTGAGAGACGTAAGAGAGGGAGAGGGCGGGTTTATGCGAAGCTAACTGTTATGTTGTTAAGATTAAAAAAGAAAGGAATTTCATCTCTCCATCTCCCCTTCTGGCGTTTTTTATTTTTTTCTTCTTTCTCTCTTTCTTTTTCTTTCTTTATTAGTTCTTTGCTCTCTCTCTTTATTTCTCTTCTTCTTTCTCTTTTTCTCCCTTTTACTGTTTCTCCCTTCTCTTTTTTTCTCTATATCTCTCTTTTTCTCTTTCTTTCTCGCTCGCTCGAATAGGGAACTCTTGAATAAAATAACTGTTTTTCTTGACGGAGTAGGAAGAACTGGGAGAAAGGTGTTTTGTGTTTGTCTGTCTATCTGTTTGTCTGTGTCTATGTCTGTCTGTCTGTTTGTCTGTGTCTATGTCTGTCTATCTGTGGTACTGTGTGTTTGATCATACACGGGGAAAAGCAGATTGTTAAGAGAACAGGTAGATATTTAGACAGAGAGACGCAAAGCAATTAAATCCTACATTCCTTATTTTGTCCATCCCCACCTGGAATTATTCCCCCTACCTCCCCCTACCCTATCCCCCAACTCCACCACGAGAGAAAAAAACACATATTAACCCCAAATCTTCCCTCTTCAACCCTAACAAACACCTGAATCTCCCTCGAAAGCCGTCATCTTTCAAAAAAAAAAGAAAAAAAAAACGCGCCTCCAAAGTTGAAATGACTGCGACCCGATTTTTGTCATCTAATTCCCATTGACAGACTTTTCCCCCTCCCCCTCTCCTTCTCCTTCTCCCTCTCCCTCTCCCTTCCCCTTCCCCTTCCCCTTCTTCAACTCGAACCAAGAACCAGGAACACAAGAACCAGGAGCCGCCAAGAACCACGCCAACAATGCACCCGCTGGAAGTCCCGGGGACGCGAGAGATATTGCGTGACGCTTTTGTGCCAAGTTCCGGCGGCCATTGTTGTCGAGCCTTGCAAGTTCGACTCCAAGGCGGCGCGCAGCCACACTTGGGCCGGGGTTTAATCAGTCAGTTGTCATTACGGGTGGTTGTAGGAGGAGGGCCTGTCATTATGCTGGACCGGGGGGGGGGGGGGGGGGGGGGGAGAGGGGATGAAAGGGGGGGAGTGGGGTAGGGGGGATTAGGGGGTAGGGGATGTGGGGAGAGGGGATGAGGGGACAGGGGGAATGAGAGGACAGGGGGGATAGCGGATGAGGGGGGAGCTAGGGGGGGAGATGGTTCTTAGGAGGTTGTTTTGACTACTTGGGCGTCGGTGAAGGTTTTTTGTTTTAAGAGTGTCTGTTTGGAAGGTTATTCTTATCTTTTAACTTTTTAACCAAGAATTTTGGGCGACTTTCCACTGTTTGCATTAATATTGTCATTGATGTTGTTATTATCATCATTACTTTTTTGTTATTATAATTGCTATTATTATCATCATTTTCATCCTTGTTATCGTCATCATTATTTTTATTATGATTATTATTATCATCATTATCATTAGCATTATTATTACCATCATTATCATTATAAGTATTATTATCATCATCATTAGCATCATCATTATCATTATTGTTTTTATCATCCTTATACTATTAATGATTTTTACTTCAAGGAAAATAGTTGATAAAATATATTTCGGTTACACGCTTTAGCACTTGCACTTACGACGCCACCTCGTCGCCTGCATCGCCAGTGGTCATTTTCATGCCCAACAAGCACGCTCTCACAAGGGGACCCTCCGCAGGTTGACACGCCCGAGACACAGAAGGTTTTAGACCACGCCCATACCCCTCCCCTTCCCTCCCTTCCCTTCCCCTCCCTTCCCCTCCCTCCCCCTCCCCTCCCCTCCCCTCCCTTCCCCTCCCGTCCTCTCCTCTCCCCTCCCTTCCCCTCCCGTCCTCTCCTCTCCCCTCATCTCCCCTCCCCTCCCCTCATCCCCTCCCCTCCCCTCCCCTCCCCTCCCTTCCCCTCCTCTCCCCTCCCCTCCATGCAGGCCATCATACTCGTCCCACTTCCTCCTCCCACTCCACTAGCATCATCTTCTCAGGTTTAATGCGAGTGACCTTTCCACCCAGCCAAGGGAAAGAAAAGCCAGGAGGACGCGGCAATAAATAGCTCTATCTGTGCCTCAGTCGCCTCGGCGTGGCGCCCCTGGCCTTCGAGTGCGCGCGAGGGCCCGGGAACACAGGTAAGGCTATCTTAAAAACTCGCCTTGACACGTAAATGCGCTTCGAGGGTGCAAGTAAACGACCCTCTCTCGGAATCCCGGACGGTAAATGATACACTATCACGCCCGGGACCCACACGTTTGTAGCAGTTTATGTGGCTCTGTTGGGGAGATCGCGGTGGAAGGGGGGGAGGGGGCGTAGAGGGTGTTTCAGCGGGTGGGGCTGGTCATGTAGGGGGTGTGAGGCGTTTTTTTGAAGGCGTGAGAGTGGGTTCTTATGGCAATGGGTGGTTAGGGAGATGCTGTATGCGTGTGGGATGAGTGAGATGTGAGAGAGGGGGACTGTTGCTGTGAGGTATGAGTGTTCCATGAGTGTTCGGGCGATTCGGTTCTCTTGTTTAAAGGGTCGACGTTACTTTTTTTCTGTTTACAAGGTTGGGATACTTTTTTGTGGGTGTGAGCGGGTCGTTTTATGTGTAAAGGAGGAATGTCGTATACTTATGGGCGTAACGTTGAGGGAGGGAGAGGGAGATTACGTGTGTGTGTGTGTGTGTGTGTGTGTGTGCGTGTGTTTGTATGTATGTGTCTGTGTCTGTTTGTGTGTATGCATGTGTCTATTTGTGTGTCTGTGTCTGTTTGTGTGTATGTGCCTGTTTGTGTTTGTCATAAACAACATGCTCGAATATCTGTGTGGGTTAAGAAATGATTTTACTCAGCCATTCGAGATATCCTGTCTAAAAGAACGATGTTCGCATTAAAGATACCACTGGGTGGGTGAAAGTGGTCTGGAGAACTAGATATTAAGGGAAATATCATTGTTGTATGTTCTTCCGTGCAATAAAACAAGTTGCAGGCAGAGCGGGGAGAAATCTAACCCCACCGTTCAGTATACTAGTTTATAACATCTTTCCAGTAATATGATGTTTACCACGCCTTCCCTGTAATATTCTCTCCTATTTACAATATTTTATCAGAGGTACAGTATTATGTTTAATGTTATTTTTATGAGTTACTGTATTATGTTTCATTCTTGATGAAATGCTCATATGTTGCTCATGAAAGATGTACAGGGAAAACATAAAACCTGGGAATTGAGATTATTCTCTTAGTATTCCTAATGCTTAGATTAAGGTCCTAATACATATATTAATTAATACATATATTAAGGTCCCCTGACATACCAGGCGTCTAAACTGATACGCTTGAACATACATAAGAGGGAGATCCTGTCTGGGAACACATTCTCTCTCTCTCTCTCTCTTTCTCTCTCTTTGTGTCTTTGTCTCTCTCTCTCTCTCTCTCTCTCTCTCTCTCTCTCTCTCTCTCTCTCTCTCTCTCTCTCTCTCTCTCTCTCTCTCTCTCTCTCTCTCTCTCTCTCTCTTTCTCTTTCTCTTTCTCTTTCTCTCTCTCTCTATCTCTCTCTCTCTTTCTATTTCTCTTTTTTCTCTTTCTCTTTCTCTCTTTTTCTTTCTTTCTCTCTCTCTCTTTTTCTTTCTTTCTCTCTCTCTCTTTTTCTTTCTCTCTCTCTCTCTCTCTCTCTCTCTCTCTCTCTCTCTCTCTCTCTCTCTCTCTCTCTCTCTCTCTCTCTCTCTCTCTCTCTCTCTCTCTCTTCTTTTCCTTTCTTCTCTCTTCTCTTCTCTCTCTCTCTCTCTTTCTTCTCTCTTCTTTCTCTCTCTCTCTCTCTCTCTCTCTCTCTCTCTCTCTCTCTCTCTCTCTCTCTCTCTCTCTCTCTCTCTCTCTCTCTCTCTCTCTCTCTCTCTCTCTCTCTCCCTCCCTCTCCCTCCCTCCCTCCCTCCCTCCCTCCCTCCCTCTCTCTCCTCTGTTCTCTCTATCCCTCCGTTATCTCTCTCTGTCCTCTCTTTCTTTCTATATATTTATATCCCTTTGTGAGTGTATCATTCCAATGTGACATCTCTAAGAGAACCTCACAATCTACTAAAAGATTCTTTGTTTTCCAGCAGCCTACAATGGCGCAAGTATATAAGTTTAATCTTACCCGTTTCAGGAAATTGAGGGAATGGGCCTAAAGGGAAATTTATAAGTCCGGGTATGGTTAATGCATCATTAATCAGCTTTTCCATAGTGAATCAGTTGATAGTGAGCTAATGTACGTCCAATATTACTACCCATCATTGCACAGCATAGCACAGCGTACATAAGGTAAAAAAACAAAAACAAAGGAAATATGTACCAAATAGCGCATTTCCTAGTGACAATGATCACGTTAGTGCTAACAAGTGGAATAACAGAGGTAATGATAATACAAACAAAACTAAATAGAACGAAAACAGCGAATGAAGAGTAATTACAAAAACAGCTCAGCGCCCAGACACGACGCGGGCAAAAAGGCCAGACGTAAGCAACTCCTAAGAGTGTAGCGCGTGCAGTGACAGGCAAGGCAAGGCCCGATTATACACGTCAGTTATCATACAGATTCCTCCATTATCACGAAGGACGAACGTCTTTTTACAGAGGATACATGCCACTGTTTTTTGTTTTCTCTTTATGCGACCGGCGGTCATCCTCAAGTTATGATTTTTCGTTCGTGCTCTTCTAGAAATACGAGGACTCGAATTTTCATACATGGCTAGGCCTTGTCTGGCGCAGATCTCCTTTCGTCTCGAGAATTAGGCCTAAGCAAGAGCGTGTGCGCGTTGCTCGGATGTCTTCCACGCCGTCGAGTTAACGTGAGGAACTGCGCCTCGTTTCATCTCGCTGCTCGACGTTGCAATGTTGCGTTCGCTGGCTAAGAAATATTAAGCTCGACGGCGGAGGGAGCTGTTGAGCCACTGCGTCCAGTTGTCATAAACAACATGCTAATGAAATCTTCGACCTTTTTATCTTGCATGTTTCTAATCAGAGATTCCTTTCTGCTGATTAAATGTAACGATGCAGCTGACCGTGCGTGTTTCTCAGGCTGAATGAATACGTCCCTTGTTAGAAAAGCGCGCTCCTATGCATCTGTTTGTGCTGTGTTTGTTTGTTTATCGCGTGTTCGCAGAAGTTCAACAGACCACCACACGAGGATTGCGGAGTATAAAACGCGCTTCATTTGGCTGTTGTTCGGCATAACCGAGGCCATAAATCGGATGCTGAGCCGAAATGTCTTTATTTTCTCTATTCTCACACCGGATACGAAACGTTGGCATCGCGTCAACATCTCGTAAACACTGCAGAGGAGGAGACGATGCTCCTAGTTCCGGTTTGTATGTCGTTGAGCGAGAGCGTTAGCCAGACTAGCGAGAGGCCGGAGTACGACCCTGATGTATTATAATTATTATGACGGCTGGAATCTCCGTTGATCCTCTGCCTCCTGTGAACGCCATATATCCACATTAGACAGCGAATTAACCCACGGAATCAATTCACGTTGACTCTGCACTGCACTTCTGGGGATGAATTATTTACGGGTTGTGTCTGGCTCCTTGGCGCGCAAAGGAGAAGGGGATCTAAAGCCCGCCG
>NW_028234405.1:19954567-19984567 GCF_977035675.1 Penaeus japonicus | reverse complement strand
CAAGTGAGGTACCTCGCGTTAATGCGTGGCACCAGGTGCGTCGGAGCGGTGCATCTCATCCCGAGGGGCATCAGGCCGACAAATGGCCGAAATTAGGCCACAGCCAGGCTGCTCGGCCAGTTGAAAACAGTGATAACGCCGAAGGACCAGCAGTCACAAACAAAGACACTGCAAAACAGGCCGGAGAAACTGATAGTGCTCCTGCAGTTATGTGTAGTGAAATAAGTGAAATGATTGATAAAACGGTCAAGGACATGTCAGAAAAATTTGTAGTTGCTCTCGAAAAAAGCACGAGTGAATTTACAAAAACCGTTGAGCAACTAAAAGAAATAATTGAAATACAAAGATCCGAGATCAACGAACTGAAAAAAATTATAGGAATAAATGATAAAAGGAACGCACAAAAAAATGAGCAGGGGATGACGAAGGACGAAGCTGAAAGCTTACTGAAAAAAGCTGTCCCTAGATCATTCAGTGGGAAATCAGTAAAAGAACTAATAGGAAATAAGAACTTATCAGAGAAAAATAAACAGGAAGTTCTATTCAGCTTTAAAATAGTACACGAACACATAGAAAAAATAAAAACGTATCCCCAGTTTAAGAATGGATAACGCTGAGGTGACGAATTATAAAGGGATCACCCTCCTGAGTTGGAACATTGCCTCACTTAGGAAGCGATTACCCGATCTGCGCGAGAAAGTGTCCAACGATAACATTGATGTAATTTGTCTACAGGAATGCAGATTATCTAAGGGTGAGCATGTACCTAAAATATTGTCCTATATATCGTACAAGCTTCAAACGCATAACTCCTGTGTTATGTATGTCAAAAAGACTTTGCCGCATACAGTTTTGCCTCATAAAGGTCAAAGTAAGGGTACACAGTTCCATGGAATTAAGATCTATATTGGAACCTCGACGCTTAATGTGATTAATCTGTATGCACAAGCAAATCTATTTGACATAGATGCGTTGCCCGACTGCATTTACTCAGAACCTACCGTTATGGTTGGAGACTTTAACGCGCGCCACACTCAGCTCGGTGATCCCGTTCGCACTAATAGAAATGGATCGAGACTTTCGAGATTGTTAAGCAGTCATGACTTTGTACAGCTGATAGGTAATGATGAGCCCACCCATAAATGTGGAGGAATTCTCGACCGATGTATTGGTTTTCATTTGTATGACACCGGGCATACATCCAGGATTACTGACGACCTAATGTCCGATCATTTTGCTCTATTGTCGGAGATAAAAGTTCCCTGTAATGCTCAGCTCACAAGTGATTTTAAGAGGAGGAGGATAAAAATCCCAGTTGACAAGATATCTGATTTTGTTCAGTATATTGACGACTGGTACGCGAGTTATTATCCAGTCTGCCCATGTAGCTTCAATGATGATCTGGTCTCTAAGATACACGAGTATCAAGACATTGCAATCAAGAATGTAAAGAAATCTCGCGTCCCTCCCTCGAACTTATATAGCAATAACAAAGATTCTCTATTATCAACCTTAAAACACACTGCTCGAAAGATTGGTAGGGCCTACAGAAGAAACAGAACAGCTCCCTTACTGGAACTGTTTCAGGAGGCTCTTCAAGAAGTTCGAGATAGAGTCGAATTATTGCAACAAGAAAAATGGGAGAAATTTGTCAATTCACTAAATAACTCAACACCAATAGGAAAAGCATGGGAGGATATTAATAGGATAAAAGGGAAAAAGACATCTCAAATCGCACATCCAAATCCTCGAGAAAAAGCAAATGAGCTCATCAACAGATATGCTAGGATATCCAGCCCTGACTCACTGAATAGTGAGTCAGCTGCTCTCTTACGCGAATCTTATGCAGGCATGAGGGAATTGATTGACTCGATGATTGAGCAGTATGATGATTGCGATGTTTCGTTTACTGAGACCGAACTTGATGCTGCCCTCACCAGAGGCAATTCAACAGCTCCTGGCGAGGATGGCATCACGTATGACGTCATTAGACTACTCAGAAATGTCCCTGGTGATCCTGTTCTACGATTGTTCCGACTCATTTATGAAAAGGGTGTGCTACCAATATCCTGGACGCAGAGTATTATAACACCAATACCAAAGACAAATAATCCAGGGGAATACAGACCGATTTCCTTAACCCATTCACGCCGGGGCGGATTTTTGCCTACTCCCGATAATGCCGGGGAGATTTCAAGCGCACAACCGTTCGTGCCGGGGTGTTTTCCCGCTGCGCGCGGTCGCTCTGACGCTCGCAGAGCGTTTTTCACCCACCCTATCCTTATGGTTTGCGTGATTGCGTCTAAAGTGCAAAGACATGTGTAGAAAGTAATGCTATGTTCAGAGGAGGTATATAAGTCGAAAAAGATGTTACAGCACTGTTTTTTTAGTGTTATTCTATTGAACTTTTTCCATATTCTTAACTCCAATGTTGTAATACCAATAGGAAATGGAAGCATTCTTCTAGTGAGGTAACAAACATAGTTTTTTTTTCCATTTTTTTTTTTTTTTCCCAAAAGAAAAGAAAGAGAATATGAACAACCATACATGTGCATACAAGTGAATGCATGTAAGAGCAATGTTTTTCAAGTGTCATTTTCTTTTAGTGGGGTAACAAAAAGATGTTATATAATTTTCATTTTTTTTTATTCAAATAAATAATATTGCACATCATATACATACATAATATGTAAAAAAATAAATAATAAACTATATACAACTCCTCCTCCTTCTCCACCTTTCCTTGCTCCTCCTCCTTCTCCTCCTCCTGCTGCTCCTTCTCCACCTCAAAATCCTCGCCTCTCCTTCTCCTTCACCTCTGTTGCGTGTGGAAGCGCCTGAAGCACTTCCCCGCGCACAGAGCGACCTTACAGTTGATGCACATGATGCAGGTCTCCCTCCGACGACCTGCACGCCAGCACATGCGGCACCTCCTGTAACGTCGTTGAGGGGTAAAGTCCGGTAGATGGTCCGGCGTACGGGCAGCACGACTTCCTCCCCGACCGCTGTGCAGCCCCAACAGCGAGTCGACGAGTCCAAGCCGAAAATCGTACTGCGGCATCGTGCCCCCGAGTACCTTATGTAAACAGTAGGCATTGATGATGCACATGTCCAGGAGGTTGAAAAAAATCTTTTTGTACCACTTGATGGACCTGCGAGTCGTAGGGTAGTACTGAGCCAGCTGGTCGCTCAGGTCTACACCCTTCATCCCGACATTGTAGTCTGCTACTACACGAGGTTTCCTACGAGTGACCCCTTGTCGGCGGGTCGGAAGGGTGACCATCTCGCTCGTGTGGACCGTCGAAAGCATGGTGACAACCCTCTTGTCCTTCCAAGACAGACAAAGCATGCCTGTCCTTGTGCTCCGATAGTCCACATCGCCGCGGAGCTTCACCTCCATGTCCCTGGGCATGAACTTCCGGTTTGGCCGGACAGTTCCCACCGCACTGGTGGTACGGGCCTGGAGGTAGTGGAAAAGGGTTGGCGATGAGTACCAATTGTCCAAATGGACCTCATACCCCTTTCCCAGCATGTCCGCGGCGTCCAACAAGTCCACGACGACCTTCATACTGGCAGGAAGATCGCCGCGATCCTGGCCAACATAGATCCGGAAAGCGCAGGTGTACCCCGCTTCTGCACCATTGCTGGCACAGAGCTTGTACACCTTCATACCGCGCCTGGCCCGCTTTGAAGGGTTGTACTGCACGGCATGATGGCGCCCCCGGAAAGCCCAAAGACTCTCGTCGACTGTCACCAGCTTGCCAGGGATGAAAACCGACGAGAACTGACGAGAGAGAGTGTCGATCACCGGCCGAAGCTTCCACATTCGGTCAACAACGGCCCGAGGGTCGTTGTTGTCCGAAAAGTGCAAGTACCTCGACAGGGAATCGAAACGGTCTCTCGCCATCGTCCTGGGGAAAAGGCAACACCGAAACTTTGGATCTCTCGACCAGTAGTGCCTCTGTCGTGGACGAGGCTGCACTGCCATCATGAGCCGGAGCCCAAGATAGGAGTACATCTCGTCAACAGAGACATCATCCCACTCCCTCATGTGCGAGGAAGTGGAGCGTTCCTGCTGGCCGGCAAATCTGAAAAGAAAGACACGTAAGACATGCATCCACAGATGTGCTAAGAAACATTGTATATTCAAATCGTGTCACGATGCTCAATGTGGGCAACTTACCTGTTAGTTTCGGCTGTAATTGCATGGATCAACTCCGGGGTCAGGAAACAGTCGAAGAGTGCCCTGGGGGTAGAGGTTCTCTCCAGGTGATCAAGCTTGATCCCTGGGGAAGCTGCGAACCCATACCTCCGAGGGACATTCTGCTTCCGCTTCCAGACGAACCCCGGAGTACCAGGGGCGTTCCGCTGCGACCTCTGCAGGACGACTTGCGACAGTGGAGTGTCGGAATCAATTGAACTGTCGGTAGACACGAAGTCCAATTGATCCCACTCACTGTCGGTATCATCGTCACTGCTCGAGACGCTTTCCACATCGTCATCCTCCCAATCGGAATCAGGAAAAGAACGACGTGGACCTGAAGAAGAAACATAGGTACTCAGAATTGTTTATAAACTTATTATTTTTCTTACATTAGAATAGACAAAAATAAAACATAAAACATAACACAAGACTTACGGGAACTCCCTGGGAGAGAAGAATGAGATGCCGAACGATCAGTTCTTTCACGGCTGGCGGAGGGACCAGCTGAAAGGAAGGGATATTGATTTTTTTCACAAACAATGAATAAAAACACTATGTCAATAACACAGAAAAGAACACTAAGTCAATAACACAGAAAAGAAACACAAGATAGATAGGTTTACACTTACCCGCAGAAAGTAACTCTGATTCTTGCCACTCGTCCTCGCTACCAGACTCGTCCTCGGAAAAGCCTAAGTTAGAAAAACAAAAAACACGTAAAAATTGCAGTCTCATAAAAATAACTCAGAAACTTTGAACATATTACGAAGGAACATAATTTCAACAAAAAAAACACAAGTCCACACTTACCATGGTCATCCAAAGAGGAATCATGGAACTCAAGTTCCGCTGACGAGCCCAAAACCGTTCCAGAAGTGGAAGGTTGGGGGTCGTCAACGTCCTCGTCGGTGGAAACATGACGACGAGCGGTAGAGGCGAGGGAGCGGCGGTGCAAAACCTTTGCAGATCGTTTCGGCATGGTGGCAAGCTTAGAAGTGATTGTTCTCCGGATTTTGAGGGGTTTATATTCACTCTATCCACCAATCACAGCATTCCCAGTTCCCCAAAAGCCCGGGAAACAAGGAAGGAACCAATTAGGAAGTGGGGACTGGACGTGACGTCTAGTGACGTTACGGATAATCGACGAATAAGAATTAGTGTTATATACACATTTTTTTCCTTTTTTTTATTCCTCGGCCAATTACAATTGATTTTACGATATGCTTTCGACTCAGATCATCTTATTCAACAAATCAGAAACAGAAATCACCATGACGTCATCAATATGACGTATATAACTATGACGTCATTCATATCACGTCATATCCCATTTTCTGCTATTTAGAAGGATAAACTAAAGTAGCTAAGACAAATCAAGTATGAAAATCGAATTGTACTAAGAATAATCTATCATTCTAATGCGGACGTTTCAGCACGTCGCTACTGGCCTCCCGGCGCGCGGGCCGAAAATGTAGCCCGTGCCAGGACGTCACCCGGGTCCGGGGCTTTTTTTCGACCACGTGTCAGCACGTCAACCGGCGCGAATGGGTTAACTAGTTGCCTTTGTAAAACTTTTGAAAGAGTCATACTAAATCGGCTATTATTTAGAATCAAAGATAAAATGTCGCCAGCTCTTTATGGATTTATGCCAGACAAGAGTGTTCAAAATTGTATAACAACATTTCTGTCAATTCTTGGAGGCAATGGGTTCACTATTTTCCTGGATTTGAAGTCTGCATTTGATACAGCAAATAGGCAAATAATCCTACACGAACTAGCCCTGATGGGAATCGGGGGACGTATATTACAGTGGATCAATGGATACTTCCAGAATAGGCAATCATCCGTAGTGTTTCAAGGCTATAAGAGCGAACAGAAGGCCATGTCGCTCGGCACCCCCCAAGGGGGAGTCCTAAGCCCTCTGTTATTTAACGTATTGGTAAACTCCCTTATCAGACGTTTTAAACAACAAGCCAATGCCACGATCATAAGCTATGCTGATGATATACTGATTCATGCTAGAAATTATCAAGACTGTTTATGTGCACTGCAGACAATATCGACGGTCTGCAATGAACTAGGATTGATTATTTCAATAGATAAGACCAAGGTATATAGTCACAATGTAAAAGATCGAGATAAACAGTTCACTATAGATAGTGATAGTATAGCTCAGGTTGAATCATTTCGATATCTCGGAGTAAATATTCCACATACGGCCGAAGATGTTGAGGTGATCAATCAAAAATGTAAGAGTAGACTAGCTGCCCTACGAGCAGTTGCTGGCAATAATGTAACTTCGGGGGCAAACATACGAATTGTAAGAATGATGTATACAGCTTACATAAGACCCCTCATTGATTATGCTGCACCTGCTCTAATAACACAGCCATCCCGAACAATTAGAAGGCTAGAAGTAATGCAAAATGTGGCAATGAGGATAATCCTGGGATGTCCAAATACTACTAAGGTCTTGAACATGAGGAAAGAACTCGGATTGCCAAGCATTACTGATAGGATCACAGAAATCAACACAATGACAGCAATAAAATTATTAAGATCGTCAGATGATAGTATAGCCAAGGAATCTTTGTTAAATTGCCTTTCCACGGGGCGCCACAGATCTGCTTGGGTCAAGAAAACATGCTCAGAGCTTCGAAACCATGATATGATAGAGTTCTGCAAAGGCATCCCTCAAAAACATTCTGTTCCGCCATGGGAGATAAAGCACTTCGACATCATCAAAGCAAGTGTCCCTCCAAAAAAACAAATTGAAAACAACGCTCACCTGAAAGCTAAATTAAGAAAGGACATTCTGAAGCAAATTCACGAGATTAAGCAAGAGTATGAGATAAAACAGCTTATCTTCACTGATGGGTCGGTAATTCCAGACACAGGTTCAGCCGCATGCGCTGCAATCGTATGCGATGCCACTGGAAGGATTAGCGATGTTGGTTTCAGACTCAACAACTGGGCGTCCATCCTGCAGGCAGAACTGTTTGCTTTACTTGTTGCTCTTAAGATAGCCGATCGCACGGGGGATAGTACTCTCATCATTACAGACTCCCTCTCCTCACTTCATGCACTAAACTCATACAGAAATGATAACACAGGACTCGTGTCAACAGCGAGGCATAGGTTGAACAGATTGTTTCTGAAGGATGTAACCACTAAAATATTGTGGGTACCATCACACATAAATCTAGAGTTACACGATATGGCTGATGCTCTATCTAGATCATACAGTCATATGGATACTATTGAGTATGACATTGGTGTAACAACTGAGCATGTACGTAAGATCATAAAGAAAAAGCTCTCCACTCAGGCTGAAACTGAGAGAAATGCTGAGCAAGACACAAGCAGATCAATCATTCACCATAATGCTATGTCCAAGACAAAGCATATCTACGGCAGTACAAACAGAGTTACGAGACAGCTTGATGTAGTGACCGCAAGGTTACGGCTTGGCTACAAATATTACTGGGAGTATAGTGTTTCAAACAATGCTGGGGGGACTGAATGCAAGTTGTGCAGTCAGCCCTATTCACACACCCTTGACCACTATGTAATGATATGTCCTCTAATTGAAGAATTTCGTGAAAGGATTGAACGTAAAACATTGTACAGTATTGCAACATCCTTTATAGAGGACGGCATTTTATCAGATATATTACGTAAACACAAAGACTTTGCCTGTAATAGATAAAATTGCAAGGCCTCTCTAGAGTGATATACATGCACTACTATGTCTTATGTATAGCTTTGCCCTAGCTTATTGATTGACAGGGTCACAGTAATATCTGTTTTACCAACAATGTATGTCTCAGAAACTAATATGAACTGTACAAATCATTTAGGCATAGTTCCTATGCCTATTCATGTGTATACAATGTATATAGTATGAATAAACATATCAAAATCAAAAAATCTCTCTCTCTCTCTCTCTCTCTCTCTCTCTCTCTCTCTCTCTCTCTCTCTCTCTCTCTCTCTCTCTCTCTCTCTCTCTCTCTCTCACACACACACACACACACACATACTCTCTCTCTCTCACACACACACACACACACACACACATACTCTCTCTCTCTCTCTCACACACACACACATACTCTCTCTCTCTCTCTCTCTCTCTCTCTCTCTCTCTCTCTCTCTCTCTCTCTCTCTCTCTCTCTCTCTCTCTCTCTCTCTCTCTCTCTCTCTCTCTCTCTCTCTCTCTCCTCTCTTAGTCTTTTTCCCTCCTTCTTATTCCTTCTCTCCTGTCCTCCCTCCCTCCCTCCCTCCCTCAGCGTGGGCACCCTTTCATGAGGTAAAGTTGGGTCCACCATTTGATATTCAGCCTATTAAGATAGTGAGTTGGGACTGCATATTTCCGCCGCGTAACTTGAGATCAGTTAGCATGCCGTTGCTGGATTGAGTGTTCTGTTTCGTGTTTCCAAGTTTGTGGGCTGTTTTTTTTTTTTTTTTCTTTTTTGTCCAGTCAGAAAACGAGATTCTGTTTACTTCTGTGTACGATAGAGAAATTAATGTGAGTAGGGTTTTTTTTCTTCTTCTTTCTTTTTTCATATACGCTTTGTTTTCGAATTCTGTATCTTAGTTTTTTTTTCTCTTTTTTATTGCTTCAGGGTTTATATACTGTATCATATGTCAATAACTGTTTTTATTATGTTATCAGTTTTGATAAAAGTATGTTTTTTTCTTTTTCATTCTATTTTTTTCTTCTTCTTTATAATTTGGAATTACCATAAAGACTGTTGATCATCCTTTCCTGCTAGAATTTTCTTTTATCGCACGCAGATTAAACTGATGTCTGTTTGCAAGACCTCGGCACACACAGGAGCTCACCTTTAAACAGAGTCGTTTCTGGCGAATTTCAGGTAGTATTACACGGAGAATAGGAAGCAGATTACTTCTGTCAGGGTACTATTGACTCTCCCTCCCTCCCCCTCCCCCTCCCCTGCGCCCTCGCTCCCTCCCTCCCTCCCTCCTGAGTGCCTTCCTACTCCCTTCCTCCCTTCCCCTCCCTCCCTCCCTCCCTCTCCCTCCCTTCCTCTCCTTCCCTACCCCTCCCGTGCGTCCTCCCATCCCACCCTCTCTCTCCCTCCTCCTCCCTCTCGTGCCCCGACCTCCTTTCTCTCTCGTTTCATTCCCTCCTTGACTTCATTCTCTCGTCATCTCCCATATTTATCCAACTCTCCGTCTTTTGTAACTCTTTACCTCCCATTCTTTCTATCTCTATTCTAGTTCTTTTATTTAAATCATTTTTTGTTATCTTTTTGTCAATTTCTTCAATTCGCTCCGATTCTGCAATTAGCAAGGCTTAGAGACAACCGGATCGTGCAGCTTAAGGACACAAAACACAAACACGAACGTGTGTTTGCGCGCGTGCGTTGAACATCTCATTAACACAGGTAACACTGCCATTTCCCATTACTTAATTCAAACCTAATGTTATTTCAGTCTCGTTTCGGACGCCATGGAATTAATATATGCAATCCAGATGCATGATCCTTCCCATTCAAAGACATGTCTAAATTTGTGTAGCCCAATGCATATATTCCCGTTGTGTTGCGCTTAATGACACTGGGAACTACAACGTGTTATAAGGTTTGGGCGAAGATAGTGCTACTCTCTGATTCACGTCGGGGGTTCCTATTCCAGGCCTTGGAATCGGTGGTTGGTTGAGATATGTAAGTATGATATGCTACCTGGGTCTAATTCCATAAATAGGTAGTATATGCATAATATACATTATGTTAGTCCATTGAGACAAATGTGAAACATATTATAATTGGGAATGAATAACTGTATAACCTAAGGGATTTTACTGATGCGTTTCGATTAGATATTTATCGGAATTATATGTTATGTAATGTATCATATAATTCGGATTAAGATCCAATCAGAACGCGTTAATGACTAGTGCGATCTGAACACTTAGCAATACTCTGTTTTTACATTATCTCTATCTCTCTCCTTCTCTCTCTCTCTCTCTCTCTCTCTCTCTCTCTCTCTCTCTCTCTCTCTCTCTCTCTCTCTCTCTCTCTCTCTCTCTCTCTCTCTCTCTCAACATAATCACTAGCGCCTTTGATGATATATTTACTCAGTACTGTTCAAATATTCGTGTGTAATATGACTATACATTTCCTCATGTGATGTTCACCTTTGCTGGATTATCCTTCTTTTTCTTTCTTTCTTTCTCTTTCTCCTCCTCCCTCTCTACTCTAATACTATATGACTATACATTTCCTCATGTGATGTTCACCTTTGCTGGATTATCCTTCTTTTTCTTTCTTTCTTTCTCTTTCTCCTCCTCCTCCTCCTCCTACTACTACTAATACTACTACACATTCTACTTCTTCCTCTCGTTCTCCTTCTCCTTCTTCCTCTCTCTCTCTCTCTCTCTCTCTCTCTCTCTCTCTCTCTCTCTCTCTCTCTCTCTCTCTCTCCCTCTCTCTCTCTCTCTCCCTCTCTCCTCTCCCCCTCTCCCTCTCCCTCTCCCTCTCCCTCTCCCTCTCCCTCTCCCTCTCCCTCTCCCCCTCCCTCTCCCTCTCCCTCTCCCTCTCCCTCTCCCTCTCCCTCTTTCTTTTTCCCCTTCTCGTGTTCATAGAATTCCAACAAAGACTGAATCCTATGTTAGTGAGTCAGAGCAATTTGGATTAACAACCATTACAATGATGCTTTCTAGGAAGTATTTTTTCCTCCCTCGTCACATGAACGAACGAACTGTGCATTAGTTCAACAAACAGGGATAATTTATAGGAGTTTCTTGATGATCTATTTTATCTGGATGAATTCACATAACTTTATAAGATGGTTTCTGTGACTGCGAATTATGTTTTTGTCTCTTTCTCTTTCTCTCTCCTCTCTCTCTTTCTCTCTCCTCTCTCTCTCTCTTTCTCTCTCTTTCTCTCTCCTCTCTCTCTCTCTCTCTCTCTCTCTCTCTCTCTCTCTCTCCTCTCTCTCTCTTTCTCCCTTTCCTTCTCTCTCTCTCTCCCTCTACCCTCCCCCCTCCCTCGCTCTTTATCTATATCTATCTTTCTCTCTCTAAGACAACAGACTGCGCGTGCAAATAGGGAAATCGCTTTGCCTTGTTTTATGAGATTTATTCTATCTTAGCAGATTTTTTATTGGTTTAATCTGGGGAATCCTTATTTCTTTCTCAAGGTCAAGGTCCTTATTACTGTTTTCCATCTTTGCTTTTCTTGTTTTACTTCTTTGTTTCTCTACTGTTTGCTTTTTCATTTAGACAAAGCAGATATATAATATACTTGTCATTGTTGTGTTGTATTTTTTTATTTATTTATTTGTTTGTACTCCTATTTCTCTCACTATTCTTTGCTTATCCATTTTAGATAAAACATTTCTATCCTTTTTGTCATATTTGTATTGGCAATCTCACTTCAGTCTCCTTTTAACTGAATAAATTCTATTATTATTTTTGTCTAATATCCATAAATATTTTTGATGATGAATTCAAATTTATTTCATCAATATTGCAATCGTCGTTTGAATTATGCGCAATAAATATCACCCGATACTCAAATCATAGAATACACATTCATATAATGCATCTATTGAAATATTACCCCCATATACATTTTTGGGGAGGGGGGGGGGTGTTGCAATATCGACTGCATGTCAGGAACGTGTGATTAATGCCCGTGGTCTTTATGAAGCAAAATCGTGCTTTTAAACCACTGCAGAAGAGTGACTCTGGAGCAGATTAGCCGTGCAATCATTAATCAACATAGCCCACTCCCCAAAAACATATAAAATATGGATCAAAGAAAAAACACAAATTTGTGATTTATTTTTTTATTATAAAACTCTCGAATATGTCTATACAAACTGACTAAAAATACCTTTGTACACGACTCGCTCCCTCCAGAAGAGTTCATCCATACGCACCTGGGTCATTCTCACCCGCGGGTCGCTTCCCCTGGGCTCTCTCTCCCCAGGGGCTCTCCTCTCACTGGTTCTTATACCAGAATACAAGCTATTTTACCTTTTTTGCTAAACATGTTTCATTGTTTAAGGGAATCGTTTGGAACCTGAAAAGATTGTTTTCTTTTTATTTTTTTTTATTTTTTAAATCTTGCGTTGTCTTTCTCTCGCACAGCATCGTAAATGGCTTATCTTTTTCATAATGATTTATCTTAATGCTCTCCGTACCATTCACTGCAAATTAATTTACACGGTAATCCATTCATACAGTAATAAATATGCTTAAACGATTAAAAACAGCAATTTACATTTAAATACATTAATAAAGCAGACGTAATTTAGAGGCAACAGCGGCAACAGCAGTACGGGCAGGTATGAGAAGCACCGTGGAGTAAAAACTTGGTGGTCTGACCCAGTCTCTTACTGGGGGAGGCGGCGACGGCGGCGGCGGGAGGACCTCGGCCTAGCGCGAACGAGGGGGGGGGGTGAGCGCCGGCGGAGTGTGGCAGTGCACTCCGGAGAGACCGTATGAAAATATCCCTGCGTAAACATTTGTGATCATCACGAGTGCGGACGAGCGGGCGAGCGGGCGAGCGAGCGTGCCGACAGGGCCCGGCTCCGCTCGGCGGGAGTGAGCTGGTCCCCGCCACCGCCCGCGGCTGTTCCCGTCTGGAGCCGCAGCTGCTCTCAAACCAGGGACTCAAACTATCAGTACAGTCGTGACCGCTCCGCCGTGGGGCAGACTCCACCTATACGTTAAGACAACAGACTGACTAATCCTGTATCACAGCTGAAGGGTCTGAATATCAGATAATGTTTTATTTATCTATATATTTGGCGACGACCGATTCAAACTTGGGCTTTCCTGACTCTCTTCACAGTTCCGCTACCTGCCGCTACGGTCTTCAGAAAATATAATAACATCAACTACTCCGTGTCTAAATAAAACCCAAATCTGGGTTAAATAAAATAAAAAAAACTCTTTGAATAAATTTTACATCAATCTATGTAAGAGAAAACATCGTACCGACAGTAGCGCAGGCAGGAGGAGCTGCAGGGTAGCAGGTCCCAGGTTCACGTGCGTAAATAAACGGACGTCACTCTTTACATGAGCGTAACAAGTATGCGTGAGCCGTGACTTAGCACCCACAAGTATGTACGTACAGCTTATACAGAGGCCATTCATGAAATGAGAAGGGGCGGGGCGGCACAGCACAACGCGCCTCAGGACTCCTCCGAAGCGGGCGTGGTGCTGCGGGCCCGGCGCGCGTGTGGTGCTCAACAGGATGGACTGAATGCAATCGCTTCTTCAACAACGGAATAGAACGGGGAGGTCCGTGTCGTTCGGACTAGAGGTGCAGGCCGAACTGTTCGAACTTTGAAAAAAATATATATTACTTCATAGCTTCTTCTTCTGTTCTACCCGTCTGAATGATGAGAACAAGGTTGCCCTGGTTAACACGCCGGGGAAATTCCCTTCCATCAACCATGCTTGCTTGTGCTTGCTTCGAAGAAACGTGTAAACTCGACTAGCATGATGGGCAGCCGAACGAGGTCGTTCAGCCGTGCACACACAAAAAGGGGGATGGACTTCTACCGTTTCACTCGAGTCAAGCGAAACGGCGAAGCACACTGTGTGAGAAAGAACACGTCCTAATAAGTTTCGACTCCAGACCTCTAGTGATTCAACGAAGGACAACCCCACTTCCTCGTTAACCTTCCGGCTAACCTCCACACTTCTTTTTTACGCAAACTTGCTACGATACGAAAAAACACCGAGGGGCGCATGGGTGCCATCGCGTCGACATCTGGGGCAACGGAGGTGAAGAGGGGCAAAAAGTCTTAGCACGGAGACGCCGACTTTCATGAAGCCGGGTCGTGGGCACCTTTGAGTGAGTGGTTGAAGCGAAGGGGAGGGAGGGGGTGGGGCGGTGGTTGTGTGTGCCCCTCCCCCCCTATGTACACTCGCGACACGCCCCCTGTACCCCTTCAAGTCTCTCACCATCACATACAAAAAACACTGCAGCTGTACGAAAGACAAGCAACATGAAGCACCTGTGTTTTTATTTTTTTTATAACACGACGAGAGCGGAAGTCGGCACTAACTTTACAATGACTTTGACTACACATCATTTCGCTTCCACTCCAACACAGTCAGATTTCGAGGAAGGAAAAAAAAAGCTCACGTATATAAATAATAAAATGGGGTCGAGGGATGTAAGATTATGGTTCATGAAGAAAAAAGAAAAAAAAAAGAACACTTGTGATGCCCACGCAACTGTCCTCTGGTGTGCGAACACTTCACAAGCAAGAGTGTCAGTGTCCTACACAAATACACTTAAAATACATTTTTTTTGTCTATTGTCTTACAGATATCTCATTTCTTCCCGGGGGGTTGTAAAGCTCTTGAGTAAACGGTCTCACTGGAATTGCCGAGAAAGTGTTTTTTTTTTTTTTGTTTGTTTTTGAATTTTTTTGTTATTTCACACGAACAGAGAAGGTTCATGGAAGATAGGACGAGCACAAGAACAGAAGGCCACTAAGTTACATGTATATGTTGTCCCGCTGACAACAAAAAATGTATTTCAAGCAGTAAGCACGGCGATGTATTTCTGGACTAGTGTTCACTGTAATAAAATACATCTTATGTACATGTCTTTGTGTGTTTGTTTGTCTATAATGCGTCAACAACTATTCACAACTCTGAACACTTGATATAGCGCCATGTCGAATTCCACTCGCGTCTTTGCGCCTCTACACCAGAGGCGACGTCACGTTCGCTTGTGCGTCCAACTGGGCGTGGTGGTTGTACTGTGGGCGTGGCTTGTGCTTCTTGGGGCATGGCGGTCTCGGCGGGCGGGCGTTGAGGGACTGTGCGGGGGCGTACGTGCTCTCGTCCGTGCTGCAGAAGGAGCCCCCGCGCCCCCACCTCGCCTCGCCAGCCGCCCGCAGCGCCTCCGCCCAGTTCAGGTCCTGGGCGTGGGAGAGCGGGTGGTGGGCGGAGCAGCAGGAGCCGCCCGAGGAACAGCGCGACTCGTCCTCGGACTCCTCGGCGTCGCCCAGGGTGGAGGATTCGGGGGAGGTCCTTCCGTTGAGGAGCGGCTGCGAGTACCACTCCACGTCACTCGTCTCCTCGGGGATGTTGCGCGGGTTGGTGGCCACGCCCACGGGGGCGCCGCTCTCCTCGGCCACCTGGGCCTCCGTCGCGTACCGCTGTTCGCCCAGGCCGCCCATCTCCAGGCGCGGGTACGTGCCGCGGCAGCCCATCAAACGCACCTCGTAGTCCGTGGTATGGCCGGCCAGGGGCGAGGGCGGGGCGCGCATCGTGGAGCGCGGGGGGCGGGGGCCCAGCAGGGGGCTTCCGTGCGAGCGGTGCGACCCGCCGGACGACGAGCCGCCGTACGGCAGCTGCTGCAGGAGGAGGCGGGTGGACGGCGAGTGGCCGCGGCTTCCGGTGGAGGCCAGGGTGTTGTCGCTCGACTGGTTGCCGTCCATGAGGGGCGGCGGCGGCGGCGGCGGGAACTGCAGCACTGGGCCCGTCAGGACACCTGCGGGAAGAACCGGAACGAGCGCTTGTTAAATCCACTCATGAAGAGCTCAGAGTTTGGGTAAAAATGTTCATTAACTTCCTAAAATTCGTAAAATAAATATAGTTAAAACATCCATATTTTTGAGGGGGGTGGGGCGCACCCACAGATGTGCCTATGTGTGTGTTTTCACATCCACTCTGCGCGTGAGACCCACATGTGCATCTGCGCAGCCGTCCCCGCCGACAGAATACGAAAGCGACTTCCCTCACCTTTATCCGACTGGTTGTTGAAGTTGTGCGATCGGTGACTGGCGTGGCTGCCGCTGTGGTCGCTCGAGGCCGTCTTGGTGCAGGAGTCGTCGGAGGGCTGCTTGGCGGAGCCCAGGTTCTGGCCGGGGCTCACGGGGATGTTGGGCGGAAGGCGCGTGCCCCCCGGGCCTCGGAACATGTCGCCGATCAGCGGCGTCGTGGCGTACGGCTCGGGTGACAGACACCTGCAGGCCGGCGTCATGGACAGGGTTAGACACCAATGACGGACACATGAATGGAAGCGAAACAGAAAAGCTGCTTGTGACATGAATTTGAGTTACAAATATGTAAATATTGAAGCTATCTACGAAAAGATCATAACGCTTATTATTATTATTATTATTATTATTATTATAAACAATAATAACAACAACAATGTTAACACACTCTCCACTATAAGTAACAAATAGGAAGTCCTCTTACATGCGGTCGACGTGTCCGCCGAAAGAGACGAGCTTGAGTCCGTCGGGGTCCTCGTACACGTCCTCAGGCGGGCGGCTCTCGTAGCCCCCTTTGCTGGACTCGGGCGCGGGCGGGTGGTGATATAGCTGCGTGATGGGCACGCCGCGGCTTCCTACGTCCGTGTACATGGTGCCCGTGACGCCCCTGTCCACGCCTGGCTCGCCCCAACATCCTGGGTATTCTGCCCACGGGCCACTCCCTTCGCCTGCTTGAAAAGGGAAATCGGGCTCGTTCTTACAACGGTTTTGAAATTTGTTGCCTTGGTTACTTGCATCACTATCTCTCTCTCATTCCCACTACACATGCATCCCAGGCAGACACTCACCCTTGCTGTAGTATTGAGGACACTTGTTGTTGTGGCGGCGCCGGTATATGCAGTAGACGACGCCCGCAAGCACCACGAAGAGCACGCCCGCGGCCACGGAGATGCCCACAATCAGGTATGTATTGTTGTCGAAGGGCGAGGACTCCTGGATGTCCGGGGGGTGAGACGTCGATCCGGGCGGGACGGTGAGGACGAGAGGGGACGACACCGGACCGGGGCCCCTGGCCGTCACGCCCCTCAGGGTCACCCGGTACGTGGCGCCAGGCACCAGCCCCGGCACCAGAGTCCACGTGTTGTTCACCGTCGTGTTGACCATCACGTGGCTGCCATTCCCTGTGTCGGTTACCTGAGCAAGACATAACAATACCACGTTTATATAAAAATCATTAGTATTATAACAATACCACGTTTATATAAAATCCATAAGTATTATTTCAGAGTAAAAAGACATGTCATTTTGAGGGTAAATTTCAGAAAGTTGTTCAAGACCTACCTGAAGATTGTAGCCAATGATACGTCCGTTGGACACACTTGCTGGGATGGGGTCCCACGTGACACGCACCGCGGTGGAGTTGACGTACGAGTAGTGGAGTCCCAAGGGAGGCACTGCCGGGGGCGCCTCTAAGGTGGTGGCCCTCACAGCGGCGGTGGCCTGGCCCTCAACGGCTCGGTAGAAGGGCACCACGAACACTTCGTACCACGTGGCGGGTCGCAGGTTGCTCACCACGTGGGAGGTGGGCGGAGCACCATTGTCGTGTAGCGCAACCGTCTCCACGCTGAGGGCGCCGCTGGGGTTGCCGTGCTGTGTCTCCAGCGGGCGGTAACGCACGTACACGCCCTCCAGCAGGTTTGCGTCGACCAAGAGCTGCCACGTGAGTCTCAGCGAGGACTCCGACATCGGCTCGACGCTGACGAGTCGCACGGCGGACTGCGAGAGGCGGGCCCGGATGTCGTGCAGCGGCGGCGCTCCTCCCGCTCCCTCGGCCAGGGTGCGCACGGTGTGGGTCACGGGGGACGGTCGAGACACGCCGTGGGAATTCCGAGCTCGCACCACGAAGACGTAGCGCGTGTCCGGCCGCAGATCCGTCACGGTGATGGACACGGGCGTGGGCGTGTGGCTCGAGGCGGCCGTCTGCTGGGTGGAGGCGGTGGCCCACGCCCCCCGGAGGTCTGGACTCCAGTACTGGACGGTGTAGCCGAGCAGCGACGACGAGCCAGGTCGTCCGCGCCGCCAGCCCAGCGTCACGAAGGTCGTGTTCACTCCTAGCACCGACACCTGCCCGGGGGCCTCCGGCAGCGTGCCTTCGTCGGGGATCTTGAAGAAGGCCACGTTGGGGTTGGTGGGCTTGGCGACGACCATCGAGGCCGTCCAAGTCGTCTCGCCCGCCTCCGAGCGCGCCGTGCACGTGTACACGTCGGTGTCGGACATCTTCAGATCTGGGGGAAAGGGGAAAAACCGTGAGAAGCGAAGGATAGGAGTCACGCGCCGGTCACTGTTGTCACTTCCTGTCGCGCCGAATACAAGGCCTAGTAGTAAGGAGGCGTCGAAGACTTACCTTTGATCCTGAGTGTACCGAGGGGCGTGAGGGAGATCCTGCCGTGGGCATTGATGGGCTTTCCCGCTCGCTCCCACGCCACCGAGGGCTCGGGCGTTCCGCGGGCCTCGCAGGGCATCTCACCCTCCGTGCCCAGCGGCAGCGTCTGATTGGATGCCCCTAGAGCGATGATGGGCGGCGGCATGTCGGCCACATCCTGCACCTCGAGGTGGGCGCGGGCCAAGGCTGATCCCGCCACGCCCACGGCCGAGCAGACGTAGTACCCTTGATCCTCTCGCTTGACGCCGCGGATGGTGAGCGTATTGTGGGCGTCCACGAACCAGCGGCCGCCGCCCCACGTCTGGCCGGCGCTCACCACGTTGCCGGAGCCCTCGTGCGTCCAGTACGTGGTGGGCGGCGGCGAGCCAGACGTGGCGCACTCGAAGGAGGCCGTGCCGTTGATTCCTACTCGAGCGTCCAGAGGCGTCACCGTGATCAGGGGACGAGCTACGCAGAGGAAGACACATTTTTATCAACACGTCGTAATTAGATATAACACAAGCTACGAAACAATTACGTAAGGAAACTTTTCTCAATAATTACCGACATCAGTGCCATGCGCTGGCATGCCTATGGTACTCACAATGGACGTTAAGTGTAATGTTGGCAGCCACGGAGCCGACAGGATTCTCGGCTTGGCAGGAATAGACTCCCTGGTCCTCTGGGGCCACATGGTGAATCCTGAGCACCTGACTGCTTTCCTCCAGCGCCATCCTGCCGAGGGGAAGCTCGCCCGGAGGATCGACGCGCCGCCAGAAGACCTCGGGCGGAGGATCGCCGCCCACGCGACACACGAGCTCGACGGTCGAACCCGCGGCGCCCGTCACCGAGCCCGAAGACGACACCAGATGGGGCGCCACTACACCGAAGAAAAAATAATAATGAAAGAAAAAAAAAACGTTAATAACCACTACAAAAATACCTTCCGTTTTTGCATAGAAGAAACGTATCGCAAACTACAACGTAACAAGAGCAAAGATGACCCAAGAATCCGTACCGAAGACGGTGAGCATCGCCGCCGGAGTCTCCCTCGTGCCGAAGACGTTCCAGGCACGGCACACGTACTCGCCGGTGTCGGACACTCGCACCCCGCTGATCACCAGGCTCCCTCCGTCCACCAGTCGGTACCTGAAACCACGGAAGGAGAAAGAATGAGAGGACTGCCTCAGCGCCTCCTCAGCCGTTTCAGGTTTACATTAACAAAGGCATCGGTCCTTATGATGCCCTTGCGTTTGATGAAGGTTTAGGTCTGTGTGTGTGTGTGTGTGTGTGTGTGTGTGTGTGTGTGTGTGTGTGTGTGTGTGTGTGTGTGTGTGTGTGTGTGTGTGTGTGTGTGTGTGTGTGTGTGTGTGTGCGCGCGCGTGCACGCGTGTATCTGTTTGTGTTTTTTCATGTGTCTCATGCTACATCGCAAGAGACCCCCCCAACAGCCCCTTGAGCTAGGACCCCAGCGCCGTGCGACCAGACCCCAGCCTTGGCCCCGAGCAACAAGACATAAAACCCTCTACATCTTTTCTCCGGCGCTCGCCCTGCCCGCTGCCCCACGCGGCGCCGGGGTCCGCGCCACCGTCCTCCCCCAGCAGGCCGGTGTAGAACAAGGCCCTCCCACGGCGAGTCTTCCTCTGATTTGCATATCCTGATGATTCTATAACTTAACCTCCCCCTCCGCCCTCCCTCGCCCACATCAGCCCTTAGACCTGGAACTGACCAAAGCCTTACACTAACTCACGTGATTGCAACAGACGTCGGTCTAAACCAGTGGTTCTCAAACTGGGTGCCGCGGCACCCTGGGGTGCCACGGACAGCGCCTAGGGGTGCCACAAGATTGCCATGACATGTACTACAGTACATCATATGTCACAGAAAGGATTATATAAATTCAGGGTGCCATCACTGAAAAAAGATTGAGAACCACTGGTCTAAACAAACACACACACACACACACACACACACACACACACACACACACACACACACACACACACACACACACACACACACACACACACACACACACACACATACACAGTCAACAAAAACAAAGCCAAGCAAGGGAATCCGACTTTCCTCCGGCCCTCCGACCCGCCGACTTGGCTCGCGACTCACCTGTGCTGCGTAGCGGGGTCGAGCGGGACGCCATCCTTGGCCCAGGACACCGCGGGCTCCGGGTTGCCGCGGGGAGGGAGGCACGCTAGTAGCGCCGTCTCGCCCTCTGCCGCCCGCGTCTGCTCGGGCATCACGCGGAACTCATCCCGCAGAACTGAAAGGAAAACGTGACGAAGGTTAGTGACGTCAATAGCCACACCCCACCCTAGCATTCTCCGCGTTGAGCGGAAGGTTTCGGTGGAAGGCAAGGTGGAAGACGTTTACTGGAGCAGGACTGAGAAAAAGAAAAGGTCGAGTCGGGCACTTTGGTTCCTATAATGAGCAATCCCTCCCTATCCACTCTACCGCCCCCCCCTCCCCCTGCATCCAGCATTCCCGAGGATCCGCCAGCTCCTTCTGAGACGCATCGCGCCTCCTCCTCCGCACTCGTCAACCGCTACTAAACGCTCACCCTTGGCCCGTAACTCACGCCTGTCTATAAATCGAAGCTCCTCACAATAATAGACGCCTCGGCCGCCGTTTATTACACGCCCGTAACTCACTCCTCTCCGCAACCAATCACCTTAACGGCGTCGCTGCTCACCCGCCCACGCCCATGCCCTTCCACTGACTAATGGAGGGTGTGGGCGGACCTCAAGCGCTCGCAGCCCACCTTCAGATATTGCTCGACTCAATACGCCCCCTTCCCCACCATGAGAACAGGTCGGGGAGCAACTGTCTGCTCGCACACCTGCATAACATCAAGCACAGGTGTGTGCATGGCAGGATACACAGCGTGTATATATATATTTTTTTTTTTCTTCTTCTTCTTCTTATTTTTACATATTACGTGTTTAGGTCACACGAACTACATAACCGCACGTGTGCTTGGAATATGACGGGACATGAGAAGTAACTCCCTCCAAAAATGTCTGTTACTCTTGCAACACCACGTGTGCATCAGCCCTTCTTATGTGGATGTAGAGTACGTGCATGACAAGCCATTGCATGTGCATGCATGGCAACCAGTCGAAAATTGACGCACGAGGTTCTCAAAAATTGACCTTATCGGAAGACGAGGAGCGTGAGAGGCAAGTGGTGAAGAGGAGGAGGAGAACGAGGATGATGACGATGAGGAGGAGGAGGAGGATGACGAGGATGATGACGATGACGAGGATGATGATGACGATGAGGAGGAGGACGACGAGGACGATGACGACGAAGAGGAGGAAAATGAGCAGGGGGAGGAGGACATGGAAGAAGAGAACCAGATAAAGGAAGAGGAGAGGGTAAAAGCGTAAGAGTAATTGAAGAAGAAAGAAAAATTGTATGAGCTACAACTACATGTCTCTCTTAACAACAACAACAAAGGAAGGAAGAGGATAATTGGATAACAATAAGAAAATGAAGAAAAAAAGAAACATTAACAATAGCGCTCTCCTCCCCTCCTCCCTCCAATCCCTGCCCGTACATCTGAGGTTGCTGAGTGCCCCCCTCCCTCTTCCCCCTCCCCCTTTACATTCACCCCCCAAGCCGACAATGGTCGCTTTGCATGTGTCGTAAATAAACGTACAGGTTGAGGTGTCGTGCATGCTCCCTTCTTCCCCCCCCTCCCCCACCCCTTCTCTCTCTCCATCCTCCTCGGCCCCTCACCTTCCCCCCTCTCCTCCTCCGCTCTCACTCAGTCCTCCTTTACCCCTCGCCTACCCCCCACCCCCAATTCATCCTCCTTCCTCCCCCCATTCCCGTCCTCCTCCTCCTCTACCCCTCGCTATCGCCCCTATTCATCCTCCCCTTCCTCCACCTCCTCCCCCCCCTTCCCCTCGGAGTAAGCACTTCCCTCCACTCCTCTGTCTCGCCGCTCCACCCTCTCCCTACTCCATATATCTTAACTCCAGTGTACGATGAGCAGCGATCGTTATCAGCTGCAAATTATAATTTATAAGGATCGTAAAAAAAGGAAGAAAAGTTGGAAGAAAAAAAATAAATAAAAGGAGGAAGAAGCGTATAATTTCGTGATGATTCTTCGCGCCGATAAAAACAATGTTAGTTCGACATTTTTATTTTAGAGCTCATAAAAAGATAAATAAATAAATAGATAAAAATGAATATAAAAGTAATAATAAATCAATGATGATGATGATGATAGTATTAGTAGTAGTAGTAATGATAATGATGACGATGATAATAACAATAGTAACAACCAGTAACAAATGATAATAGTTAATAGTAATAATAATAATAACAATAATAATAATGATAATCATAATACATAATAAATAAATGATACATCAAAAAATGTAAAAAAAAATCAAGACATAAAAGAGAAAAAAAATGCTCTCCCCATCACCGATACTTGCGCCATACACACCATACGTCTACAGCCACACAACCTTTATCACCATCGCTATCCGCGGGTCATCGCTGTTGTTGCAGATTTTTGCTTTATTGCCTAATAAAATCAAAGAAAGAGGGAGAGGGAGGAAGGAAGGAAGGAAGGAAGGAAGGAAGGAAGGAAGGAAGGAAGGAAGGAAGGAAGGAAGGAAGGAAGGAAGGAAAGAAGGAAGGAGAGAGAGGGCTAGGGAGAATAAGAAAGATAAACAGAAAAAGAGAGATTGTATGTGTGTGTGTGTGTGTTTTCTTTAAAAAAAATGATGGTCTCTCTTTGTCTCTTCTTCCAACTACCTCAAATTCTCTCTCCTTCCTTCCTTCCTTCCTCTCTCTCTCTCTCTTTTCCTCCCTCCCTCCTCCCTCTCCCTCCCTCCCTCTCCCTCCCTCCTTCTTCTCATCCCCTTCCTCCCCCAACCTCCTCCCTCAAGCTATCTTCAAAATCGCAAGCATCATCACCTCATTGCCGCGTGGTGGTGATGGTGGTGCCCCTAAACCCGGCGCCAGGCCAAATTCGCCCTTGCGCTCTCCCGCCCTAAGGGAGCTCCCCTCGCGCTGCCCCGAAAGATGGAGGGCCTGCAAAACACACTTTTACAGGCCGAGGCGAGATCGTGTGGGAGCCTGGACACGAGGATCGCCTGTAAGTATAATCTAAACACCAACTTCACGCTCGTAAGGCATGAGGGGAGGGGAAGGGGGGGGGAAGGGGGGGGGGGGGGGGGGGGGGGGGAGGGGGAAGGGGAGGGGGGGGGAGGGGGGGAAGGAGGGGGAGAGCAGGAAGGGGAAGGGGAGTGGAAGAGATTGGGAAGAGAGAGAGAGAGAGAGAGGAGGGGAGTAGGAGATGGGGGGGAAGTAGGAGAGGAAGAGGGAGGAGGAGGATATCTCAGCCTCGCATCGCAGCTTGCCGCCGTCATCTCCCTCCTCCCCTCTCTCTCTTCCTCCCCTGAGAAAATTATACCGCAGGGAGATCAGCAGTCCCCCCCCCCACCCTCTCCTCTCTCTCTCTCCCTCTCCCTCTCTCTCATCCCAACTCTCTCTCTCTCTCTCTCCCTCTCTCTCATCCCAACACTCTTTCTCTCTCTTTCTGTCCCTTCCTCTCCCCCCAACCTCCCCACTTCTCTCCCCATGATCGCCTCGTCCACACTTGTTGCGGGATGATTATACCGTGCGAAACCCGGCCGCGGCAGCTCCCCCTGGCCGAGGGCTGCGATCCCCCCTCCAGATAGGCCACAAGACTACCATGAGGTTTTCTTATATCAATCTTGGCGGACAGAGGTCTTTTTTTATCTATCATTATTATTATTCTACTTTTTTTTTTTTTTTTTTTTGCTAGGGGGTGGGAAGTTGTCTTTTTTCTCCTTTTCCCCTCCTTCTATAAATCTCCTGAGTGTCCTGTATCCCCCCTCTCTTCTAGATAAGCGGCCATTAAACCAGGGGGGGGGGGGCTGATGTAAAAACTTCAAAAGTGGAGCCAGGAACTGTCCGGCGCCTTCCCGACGTCGCCGATGAAGGACCCGAAAACAACCGGCGATGACAGCATGCAATTGTGAGGACACCTTTGAGCGCACAGGATGTTTGTGGTCACGGAAACAGCTCCTTTCCCCCTCCCCTTGGCTCTCTAAACACAAGGCGTTTCTCTATTGCTGTCAAGTCTAGATCAACCAATTTCTTCTATTTCCCTTTTTTACGCTGACAACGACACGGTGATATCATGTACCATTTTATTTTCTCCGTGGGAACCGCGATTCGTAACATACAGATTCGAGTACGGGTTTCAACGTTCGCACAGAAGAAACAAGTCAAAGACGAGAGGAGGAGAAAACAAGAGGAGGAAAATAAGATGAGAGAACTTTTCTCTGCATCTTAAAATCAGCTCCGGGTTGGTGTCGTTGTTTTTTCACTATAAATAGACTCGAAAATTTTACATATCAAAAGTCAACAGTGCCTTAGAGCTTATAAGCAATACAAACAATGGATGTTGCTTACATAGGAGTTCAGGCAACACAACAAAGACATTAGACCTTCCCTTCGCAGTTATCCTCACAGATCAGCCATCATCACTATCACCAGACGTCACCACAAACACACACACAAACCCCCATCGTCACCGAGCGTAACACCGCACAGAAGCTCTCTCTTCCTGCACGGGAAGGGGAAGGGGAAGGGGAAGGGGAGGGGAAGGGAAGGGGAAGGGGAAAGGGAAGGGAAGGGAAGGGAAGGGAAGGGAAGGGAAGGGAAGGGAAGGGAAGGGAAGGGGGGGAAGGGAAGGGAAGGGAAGGGGAAGGGGAAGGGGAAGGGAAGGGAAGGGGAAGGGGAAGGGAAGAGGGGAAAGGGGAAGGGGAAGGGAAGAGGGGGAAGGGGAAGGGGAAGGAAAGAGGGGGATACATTGGTTGCGCCTTTTATCCTCTCACCCCCTTCGGCCGCCCACGGACATCACGGCTGAAACCCGGACTTCAGGAACACGGGCGTCGTCACCACCCCCGCCCACGCCCACACCCACGACCAGGCCAATCGCCACCACGATCGACAGGAACGACTTTTATCATCATCACAAATCTGGCCGAAGATGGACGGCTTTCACGCCCGTCTATTGGATCGATGTTTTCGACGGAGATAAAGATAAGTTATCATCTTTATCTTTGAAGTCAAAGAAATCGAAACTGAAATGCCAAGACGAACAAACAAACATGAAAAAAACAACACTGAAGACGGTAAAAATAATCATGATAGCAACACCACCATGTTTTCTCCGAGATCGAAACCCAGAGTCATTGGACGCTGTATATCACACGATTCGCAAGGCACAACTTTTCTTTTCTTACTTTCTCCCTCTCGCTCTTTCTCTGCTGTCTCTCTCTCTTTCGTCGTCTTGACCATATATATTTTTTTCCCCTTTCCAATTAAGCGTATGGTCAGGCCGCCCTCACCCAACTCCTGGAGTTAGGGAGAAGGGGAAACCGCAGATCACAAACCTTAATATCACTAATCCGACCCTATGATTAATGTCATTATAGGCTTATCTTTCCCTTCGGACCCCCTCTCCCCCCTCTCCCTCCCCCTACCTTACAGAATCCCTCATCCCCCACCCTCCCCTCCCCCCTTCTCCTTTTCCCTTTTCTAAGACCTAATATCTTTTCGTCTTCGGGGAGGAAGGGAGGGGGGAAGGATAAAAGAAGAGGGAGTGAAGGGGGGAAATCGCCCCTCTCACATCCCCTCCCTCCTCTTTACCCCCCCCCCCCCACACACACACAAACGGCCCGCACCCCCTTCCAAAATGACACACGAAGCGGCTATGTTGCAATCAACCCAAATTTATCCCAAGCGACAAGAGGACCAAATTGAAAACCAAAATGACCAGTCTTGAGGCCCGTAAAGCAACGTAACTGGCTCGTACGTCTGCCACAGCTCGATGAATAAAAAAAGAAAAAAGAAAAGAAAAAATATAAGCTGTTGAGTTACTGCAACAACGCGGCGACACCCCTACCATGGCCACTGCACCCCTCACCCTCCTCCCCTCCTACTCCTTATCCTCCCTCTCTTAACTTCGCCACGTGCTCGCCCTCAATAAGAGAGAGAGGAAGAGAGAGAGAGAGAGAGAGAGAGAGAGAGAGAGAGAGAGAGAGAGAGAGAGAGAGAGAGAGAGAGAAAATTGGGAGATGGATAAGTAAAGAGAGAATTGGGAGATAGAGAGAGAGAGAGAGGAAGAATTGGGAGAGAAGGAGAGAGGAAGACTGGTAAGAAGGGAGGGAGGAGGGAGAGAGGGAGAAAGTGAAGAGGGAGGGGAGAAGGAGGAGGAGGGGAATCAAACGGGGCAGGAAATATATCAAAGAAGGAAGGAGAGTTGGAGAAAGGAGGGAAAATACGACAAAAAGAAACGGAGAAAATGGGATGATTAAAAAAATATAACAAAAAATGTTAGAAATAAAGAAAAGAAAACAAAGAAACGAGAAAAAAAATGAAATCATGAATCGCAAACAAAAACATTAAATCCTGAAAAAAAGAAAGAAAGAATAAATAGGAACAAGATAAAAAAAAGGGGGGGGGAAGAAAATGACGTCACCTACCCATTCATTATCAACTCCGGCGGCGTCAGGGCGACCACCACCATGCCACTACCACCCCTGTCATACCCCCCCCACACACACACACACACAAACAATCACACACTACCACCTCTCGGCCACGTGACCAACAAGTGACCAAGCACACTCGATTAACCATCCCATCATTAGAAGCCCTTCAGTCACAATCAGCCGGCCCCGTCCCATCACCACCAATCCTTAATTACCAACCAATCACATCAAAAAAGAAACCACGATCACCAATCCCCTCGTTGCCATAGCGACCAAGCATCACGAGAGTCTTAGCACATCACCAATTCATTTCCCTTGGGCGATGCAGCGTGAAGGTGTGAGCGAATCGGAAGAGAGGTGATAGATAGAGGGCGGTGATAGATAGAGGGCGGAGGCGAGCTGTCGTGCATGGGTGTGATCCACGGGCGGGCGGGGAAGGAGGGAGGGTGGAAGGGAAGGGGATGGGCGCCTCGGAGACAGCGATTTGTTAGGTGCCCACGCCCGCGAACCTTCTTGACTGACCCTCCGAATACTCACCGTCGTTAAAAAAAAGAGTAATAGTAACAAAAAATTAAAAATGATAATGATAATAACAACTTCCTAATACCGGTAAAATAATAATCATTATTATTTTTAATATTATCATTATAATTATCTTCATTAGGTTGTAATACGTGTCATCATTATCACTGAATTTATGATTTTATATATTTACTTATCTTTTTGATAATATTCAATCCCATCTCATTAATCCGCCGAAAAAGCGCAATTTTGCCCTTGCGAAATCGCTTGCTTCAATCAAATCTAGTATGTGCAATTTGGCACACGCATGCAGAAAATAAAAACGTGTAAGCAATACGAGGCAAATTTTTCAGTGATTAATTGCAGCGAAATTAGAGAACAAAAAGGCTTTAATGAAATGCAATGCATTTTCTCTTTTCCTCTACCATTTGCAATATTAATTTTTTGTTTTTTACAATCTTTCATATTCTCTCTCTCTCTCTCTCTCTCTCTCTCTCTCTCTCTCTCTCTCTCTCTCTCTCTCTCTCTCTCTCTCTCTCTCTCCCCCCCCCCCCCCCCCGTTTGCCTGTTTCTGTCTATTTATCCATCTGTCTCTATCTACTTATCCATCTGTTGCTGTCTGTCTATCCGTCTCTATCTATTTATCCATCAGTGTCTGTCTATTTACCCGTCTACCTCTTTCTTTGTCTGCCTTTGTCCCTTCCTCCGCCTCGACAAATACCCTTGGAACTTGCATCAAGCTTGCGTTCCGGTCGGCCGCCCTCTGGAACCTCGACTGCACTGGCAGAGACACGCGGGACCCTGACACATAAACTGGCACACGCAAACTGACACACACCGACACGTATTCTCTCTCTACCCCCAGGCAGCGGGGCCACACAGCAGGCCCGAACACCTGTCAACCTGCCACTCCTCCACATGATCTTTTGTGCAAGCCTCGGTCCTTCACTCGGCGGAACGGGGCACGCGCGCTTGTATCACTCCCAAGAAACGGCTCTGTTAGACACGTGAAACGACTGCTGCTGTCCTGTTGCGAGGGCAAACCCGAAGAAATTCTGAACTCTCTCTCTCTCTCTCTGAAGCACGCCTGAAATATTGACCAATCGAAGGTTTCCCTGGTTACGCGTGACTCCCCTGCATAATCTACGGATATTCGACGCCGCGTTACAATATACCCCGCGAGTTGCTAGGTTGTGTATGGCACCGATTGTGAGGTCCGGTGGCAGAATTCCACGACGGGGCTTCTAATGCACAGTAGACTCCTCCCGTACGCGACTGTATCCTGATTGTAATGCAAGAGTCCGATAAAACGGTTACTAAGAAATAAAAATGTATTAGGGAAAACTTGTCCAGAATGTTCGGAATAAACAACAAACATGAACTGTTTTTTTTTCCAAGGAAACTCAGCACTAACTGGATATGGAGTACAATCAAAGTAAATTCTTTAGACACCCCCCCCTTAAAAAAAAAAAAAAAAAAAGAGCAGCAAGAACATGAAATAAAAAGTACCACATGTCAGCGCTCGTCTCCCCCCTTCCCCCCCATTACCCACCCCTCGCTCTCCCCTCACACCCTCCCCTCCCCTTCTCCCCTGCCCCAGACACACAGATCCACACGTACATACACGCACACAGGTACACCTCCACATACATACACACATACACATACACGCGGCCAGACACCTTCGCCCGCAATCAATCCGACGGCGCCACGCGAAGCAATGTCCGAGAAGCGAGAGGTTGCGGCTTCGAACGGGGGAGGGAGTGGGGAGGGGGGCAACGGGGAGGGGTGGGAAGGGCTTGGCAATGTGGACCTGGCGAGGGAAGGGGGAGGAGCATGGGTAGGGGGAATAAACCATGGTGCTATGGACGGGATGGGGGAGGGGGATGCCACATGAGTTTGGGGAAGGGAGGGGGGGGGGAGACAATGTGGGTCTGGGAAAGGGGGTGCAGAGGAGGGGGGTGAGGGGTGAGGAGAAACATGGGGCAGAGGAAAGGAGGGGCGGGGACAAGAGAGGGGGGGAGGGGGTTGCGGGGGCGGGAGTTTTGTTCGGCGGTTCGAATTATTCATCGCGCGCGACACGCTCTTTTTATCGACCGCCTCGCCGACCGCTACCCAAGTGCACACAACACCTAATAACGGCGACGGGATTCCTGAGCAGGCTTTTCTACAAGGAGGAGGGGGGAGGGAGGTAGAGGGGGAAGGGGCGACCATCCCTCTTCTCGTGTCACTTGGAGCCACGCCCCGGTCCCCCTAGGAGAGCGGTTTGGGGTGACATGAGCCAGGCAGCGGTGTGATGTGGCTCACGTCACGCACGCACGCGCTGCTGTGGCTAATGACGAGGCCTTGATGTTCTAGAGCACATCCAAGAACACGATCACGCTGAACTAACGGTCGTTATTATGCCCGCCCGGACGCCCTTTAGCAGCGAGAGCACGAATGCCAATAAGTGGCACTAGCACAAGACTTTGGCAATGCATTATGTATATAAACGCGGTTGCATCTTGTGTGCGGGGATTGGCACTCGAGTAATATTCACGTCGCCCTGAGCATGTGTAGTG
>NW_028234405.1:19919567-19944567 GCF_977035675.1 Penaeus japonicus | reverse complement strand
GCGGGGTTATACTGGGTTCGGGGGAGGAGGAGGAGGAGGAGGAGGGGGGGGGCTGGGTAGACTGGCACGCGTTAATGGGGGGAAATACCCTTTTTTTCCCCAAGTCTCAATGTATGTCACTTCGCTTTGTGGGGATCGCCGGCTGTTCTGTCAGGCTAGTCCAACGCGAACGTAAAACTTTCGAGGGAAAAAAAAAAGAATAATAAAAGGAACACCTTTACAACGTGCATCATTCTATCCATACACAATGACTAAGCGCCTAAAATAACCACCAGAGAATTAAAAAAAAATAATAATAAATAAATAAATAAATAATCGTAAATCGTTGGTGTCCCCGAGTCCCAGTGCACAGCGACAGGAAATACTAGCCGATACGACACCCAGCACAGAGCGGCCTCTTGGCTCTCTTCAGGCTTCCGTTAATTACAACTTGTCATGTGATATCAACACCCGGCCCCTATCCCCCCCCCGCCCCCCGAACCCACCCGTTTCTATCCTGTCATCCCTCCGCCCACCTCTCCCCCTACCCCCTCTCCTCCACTTCAACCCCTCTGTACACACCCGATAGGTCGCGCTCTATAATCAACTTCTCCCCTCTGTGGACTCTCCTTCCATAACCCCCCCCCCCTCTCCGCCTTTCTATCCTTAGATTTCGAAATTATAGTGAAAGGAGAGAGAGAGAGAGAGAGAGAGAGAGAGAGAGAGAGAGAGAGAGAGAGAGAGAGAGAGAGAGAGAGAGAGAGAGAGAGAGAGAGAACCTCGCTCATTATGTTTGCAAGTAATACAATTCCGACCAAAGAATTTAAACACCAAATTCACTTAAAAGCGAACAAAAAAAAATATTTCCACCTTTCCTCGCCATCGGCCCTGGAATATCCACAGATCAATAGACCCAATTTGAAGTAACTATCAATTATCTTCCCTCATCTTCAACCATCCCCCTCCCCCTGCCCCTCTTCCTCCACCTCCCCCTCCCCCCTCTCCCCTCTCCCCTATCCCCGACCCACTCGACCACGGTCCTGTTAATGAGTAAGAACCCGTATAAAAAACTGACGCCTCCCACTGTCGGGATCTCCTCACACCTGGAAGCCTCGGAGACCAACCTATTTCCCTTCTGCCCCCTCCTCCTCCCCCTCCCCCCCTCTTCCAACAAACAAATGATCGATGATGACACACGCGCGCTCCACGGTTGCTGACGAAGATGCCCGCTAAAGTCAGCAGCAGCCGATCAGCAGTGAGGTGGGGCAGGGTGGGGTAGGACAGGGTAGGATAGGGTAGGGTGGTGTAGAATGGGGTGGTGTAGGGTAAGGTAGGGTAGGGTAGGGCAGGAGAGGGTAGGGCAAGGTAGGGTAGAACACTTCGCTCATTACATATGCGGCAGATACGAGTCAGCGGAACTCGTTTAAATATGGCTTTATGAACCGGCTTAGGTTTTAAGGATGAGCTTAAAGAGGGCATCTCTCTCTCTCTCTCTCTCTCTCTCTCTCTCTCTCTCTCTCTCTCTCTCTCTCTCTCTCTCTCTCTCTCTCTCTCTCTCTCTCCCTCTCTTCCGTGTGTGTGCGTGTGCGTGTGCGTGTGCGTGTGCGTGTGTGTGTGTGTGTGGGGGGGGGGGGCTCGCGCGCAGACGACCTTCTATCACCGAATATGAGTCACATAAACGTAACACGAGCGACTGCCGTAACGCGACACCCCTGGACGTGTAGCCACCGTCACCTGGCGCCTCCGCCAGGGCCCTCGCCACGTGGGAGACGACGCTGCTACTTCGCCCTCGCATGGAATAAGGATCAAGCGCGGTTCTGGAATGTTCCATGGGGGTCGCTCCCCCTGCGCGAGGCTCGCTTCGCATCGTCCGCCTTCACGAATTGCGTTTGTCCGTCTCATGAATCCCGTGTATTTTTTCCATCTAAACTCCATCAAAAATAATAAACAAATAAAAGTAAAATGAATAAATAAATAGAAGAAACCTATTTTCCTTCTCCCTCCCATGCCCCTCCGCCCACTCTCCCTCCTTCTCGCACGCCCACAATCCGTCACCTGGAAGGCTCCCTCGCCTCCCCCCCATATCAGAGCCATTGGACGATGCGTTCTCTCCCTCCCTCCCTCTTTGCCATTCCTCCCCCAACCCCGTCCCAACCCTCCACCTTCTCTCAATCTACAATAAGCCTCTTCGCACTATTGTCTCTCTCCTCCCCCTCCCCCTCCCCCTCTTTCCCCTCATCCCTCTTCCCTCCCCCTTCCTTCTCCATCCCCTCCTCCTCTTCCCTCGCCCGCACCCCACCCCTCGCCTAGCAATCCTAGATATGGGCGTTGATTAGCCACTAGAGAGATCACTCAAGTTCAATATTTAAGTCCCCTGCCCCCCCCCCCTTCCCCTCTTCCCCTTTTCTCTTCCCTCCGCATCGAAAAGCTTTGATGTCTCCTTCCCAAAGCCTCATTATTTCCTCCTGTTCCATCCACTCTCTTCTATCCCCCCTGCTCCCCCACCCTCCCCTTCTTTTTACTCCCCCTTCTTTCCTCCCTCCATCCCTATATGCCCTCCTCCTACTCCTCTCCCCTACTTACCTCTTACCTCTCCCCGCCTCCCTCCCTCCCTCTTGTCTCCTCTTTCTGCCCTATTTCCATTCTCTTCCTCTTCTCTTCTCTCCCTTCACCCCCACCCACTTTATCTACTCGAGTCCTTAGAAAAAATAGATCGATAAGCCCACATAGAGAAAGGAACAGACAGACAGACAGGTATAAACACAGACAGATTGGTACATATCCAGTCAGCCTGACATACGAGTAAATATTGCCAATATTGTGGATAAAGACACAGACAGACAAAAAATTATACTAGTAGTAAAGTTAGTAGTGGTGATCATAATAATAACAATAATAATGATCAAATAATGATATCAACAATGCTAATGAAAATCATAACAATCATAATAGCAAGATACATATCGTACAGTTCGAAAGGATTAACCAAGAATGAAAAATAAACAATGAAAAACAAACAAAAACACGAAGGAAGAGAAACCTCTTTTAGCAAGAAAGAAAACAAAACAAAAAATCACACAAAAAAAGTTCATCAAAATTCCGCAAATCCGGGAACGGATTAAAAAGAAGTGAAGCAAAAAAAATTAAAAAATAAAACAACAACAAAAAACAAACAAACAAAAAAGAAACAGATCCCCATCAGTTAAAAAAAAAAGAAAAAAAGAAAAAAAAGAGGAAGAAAGATCCAAAGAGAAAGAAAGAAAGAAAGAATTAAAAACAGAAAAAAAGGAAGAACGTGCTCGAAGCGGCATTTATTTTTCCCCGTCGATAGAAAAGACGCGTTAAAACAATGGACAGAAGAGCTGGGGGCGGGAGGGGGTGGAGGAGGAGGAGGAGGGAGAAGGAGAGGAGGAGTCAGAAGGAGAGGAGGAGGAGGGAGGAGGGAGAAGGGGAGGAAAGGAGGAGGAAGGAAGGGGAGGAGAAGGAATAAATAGTAAGAGATGGAGGAGGGAGAGAGCGAGAGGCCGATTGTTCTTCAGAGCAGAACACAAATATTAGACGTTCTTCAGTGTGCAAGAACAACTCGAGAGTGCTCTAGCTGATGATGCCACAATGATTATCTCTTGTTGAGGATATCCTGAGTGGAGGAGGAGGAGGAGGAGGAGGAGGAGGAGGAGGAAGTAGAGGTAGGGAGGGAAGGAGGGACGGAGGGGCGGAGGGAGGGAGGAAGGGGGGGGGGCGAGGAAGTCTCTATAATCCGTTTCTGTACTTCTATTTTTTTTTTTTTTTTTTTTGTTCTCGCTCTCACTCTTTCTTTCTTTCTTTCTTTCTTTCTTTCTGTCTCTCTCTCTCTTTCTCACGTACTTTCCTTTTCCCTCCATCCCTCACCCTCGCTCTCCCGCTCCCTCTCCCCTTCACACTCCCTCCCCTCCCCCACTTCCCCTCTCTCCCTCTCGGCCGAAGGACCGCCCCGTCGATCGGCCACGCGAGGGGAGCCGAACGGTGAGGCCTTCATCAACGAGGGGAAGTCATCAGGAAGACAATGATGGCTTTGACACGGCCCTCTGCTGACACTGTGCTGACGCTCTCTCATCATCACCCCCCCCCCCCCTTACCTTCCAACGCCACTCCCCATCCTCTTGGAGCTGTTACCCCCCCCCCCCCCCATCCATAACATGTAGCCGTTATCAGGAAGCTTTGCTATTTATGGAAAATGGCGGTTCATTTTTTTTTTTTTTAGGGGGGGGGGGGCAGAGGGCCGATACGGACTGATACATCTCGCTGAAGATGACGGGCGATCAATCCGGTGATAAAAAGACAAAAAACAAAACAAAACATAACAAAGAAAAAGAAAGTCCGATTCACGGAATTTGCGATAAGGATCGATGGAGAAACTATAAGAAAAAACAACTAGAAGGATAAGCATGAAACGAGGGGGGAGAAAAAAAAAGAAAATCCAAAATTCTTCAAAAGGACTCCTGAAAAAAAAAAAAATAAATAAAAACCACATCACATTGCCTTTTTCCATCGCTGAGGAGGTTGACTAGCCGTCGGGCAGACCGCAGTGAGAGGGGAAGAGAGGAGGGGAGGGGAGGGGATGGGAGGGGGAGAGGAAGAGGGAAGGTAAAGAGAAAGGGGTGGGAAGAGGAAAGAGGAGTGAGAAGACCACCCCTTTCACTCTTCTTACCCTTCCCTCATTCCCTTATTCTCCCACTCTCCCAAACACTCCTCTCTCTTCCCTTCCCTTCCCTATTCTTCTCTCTTATTCTCTTCCTTTCCTTCCCATCCCACTATCCTCAACCATCCACCCTCACCCTCACCTCCCCCTATCCCCTCACCACCCTCCCCTCCTTTCGCACCCACGACATAATCCCCATTTCCAAAGGTGTCGAGGCCATACCCCTCCTCCCCTCCTCCCACCACGACTAATGGCGTTTTAGCGTATCATTTCCAAGCGGAAGTTTGACAAGGTGACGACGCCCGCGACGCCCGCGAACGACGGACACATGCAAAGCAGCGGAATAAAACATGTGGAGCCCCCAAGTACAGAAATAACAGGTGACCTTACCTCTTCCCCCCCCCCCTCTTCCTTCCCCATCTCTTCTTCCCTCTCTCCCGCCTCCTCACCTTCTCCCTTTCCCTTCCTCCTTCCCTCTCCCCTCCCTTTTTTTTTTTTACTGACGGGCCATGTTCCTGTTTGGCATTAATCTATTTCAGCTTGTGGTTGCATGTATTTCTTTCTTTTCTATTATATTGATTTGAGTTTAGCTGCACACATACATACATACATACATACATACATACATACATACATACATACATACACACGCACGCATGCACGCACACGCGTACACACACACACACACACACACACACACACACACACACACACACACACACACACACACACACACACACACACACACACACACACACACACACATATCCCGAGCAAAAGGAGAGGCAGAAAAAGTATGGAAAGAAAGAAGAGCAGAAGATGAAGATGAAGAAGAAGAAGAAGGAAAGGAGGAGACAGCGAGGAACTCCTTCGACCACGACTGACCCGCCGCGACCCAGCCGTCCAGAAATCCCATTCCAGCGTCCCTAATTCCAGTCAGGTCTATTGCTGATTTTCCTGTCGGTTCCCAGATCATAAAAATCCCAAAAAAAATCAAGTTCCGAAGACAATCCGTTAAGAGAGGAAATAGAAGAGACAGAAAGGAAGCAAATGAGAAAAAAGGAAACGTTTTTTTATTCTTTGTCCTCTCTTCCCATTCCTATTCTTTATTATTCTTACCATTATCATTATCATCATTATTATTAGGTGGGGAGGAGCGGAGAGGAGGAAGTGGAGGAGGAGGAGGAGGAGGAGGAGGAGGAGGAGGAGGAGGAGGAGGAGGAGGAGGAGGAGGAGGAGGAGGAGGAGGAGGAGGAGGAGGAGAAGGGGGGAGGAGGAGGAGGAGAAGGGGGGAGGGGGAGGAGAAGGAGGGGATGATGAAGATCTCCCCTACCTACTTCGCTTAAGGAGTTCCACCAGGCGCCCTCTGGATGGCTGCCAGGGAAGCCTCAACGAAATAGACCATTCGGAGACATAAACCGCGTCTCCTTACGCTCTCCGTCGGTGTCTTCGCCGGAAAAGTGTGTCATAAATCCCGTTTGACACCCTTTGTTTGTGTCGCGCGTGGACGGTGGCGTCACGTCGGGAGGGCCTTCGGGACACTAAAAGTCGCGGCGGGGATTTTGCGCGCGGTTGGCCTCGCTTAGGAGGGCCGCTGCTTCGCCCTCGCCGGTCTCTCGCTTCTTTGGGCACTCGGGCGCTTTGAGGGGTCCGAGTGCATTACTTTATTCTATATCGATTTCTTTCTTTATATTCCTTTTGCTTTTCTCTTGCTTTCTTTCTTTCTTTCCACTCTCATTTCCTCTCTCTTCCCCGCCTCTCTCTCTCTCTCTCTCTCTCTCTCTCTCTCTCTCTCTCTCCTTTTTTACTTATTCCTACTCCTACTCACCCCCTTCTCTTCTTTTCATCTATTTCCATCGTGGGATTACCTTTACCTTCGCCTTCCCTCCTCCCTCCCGCCCCTCCTTCCCATCCTTCCCGTCCCTCCGCGAGTGTGTGGACGTGAGGTAAGTTATAAGGACAGACAGCTGTGCCCTGCGGCGCGGCTGTCACTCGGCCTATTGTTTTGTGCCCTCCTTCGCCAGCCAACGCCCAGGGAATCATTATGCCCCGCGCTCGGCCCAATAAAACACGCTCGCACCCTCACGCACTTTCTCTCCCCTCTCTCTCGGGCTCGTTCTGGCGTTCAAGGTTTGTTTGTTTGTATTGTTTATTTGCTTTTTTTTTTTTCTGTCTGTATATACCAATTTCTCTGTGTCTATGCCTGTCTGTCTGCCTGCCTGTCTCTGGTTTTCACGAATTGATTAGACTTCCAACAGAATTCAACAGTCCAATCGCTAATCAGCTTAAAAAATAACAACCAGCTTTTGCAATCGTAATTTCAGAAGCGACAGTAGTTGTCAGAGGAACATGCGTGTGGATATAAATAAATCAACAATGGAAAAAAAACTCACAAGCACACACACACACTCCGCATATTCGAAAGCCTTTCATCATTTGGGGGGATCTCGCGTCCTCATCGTCGTCCTGTCAACAGTGATTACTTGCTTCTTTCAACATGCAAAGGTCAGCTGCGAGCAGACACTGTCGCGCTGCTGTATCTGCGCCCGCCATCTTGGCATAAGAAAGATGAGCGGCCGTGTGTGTGCCCCGGCGCTGGCTTATGCATTAGCTGGAGGACGACGCTTGCAACGTGAAAGCATTTATCATCCAAGCAACGTTGCAGAGAGAAAATCCTACCACCACACGAAAATAAATAAATAAATAAATAAAGCGAGACAGAAAGCCGGGATGAACAGAAAATGGGAAATGGAAGTGATTCACGGGGTGTCTCTTCGATTTCCTTCTCTCCTTCGATTAACAACTAAGGACTCGTGGTCAGCGGTCGGGTTACACGGGGTCTGGGGTATGTGCGACGAGTCCTCCAGTGATTCCATCGCACCTGAAGACCCAAAATACCGAAAAAGGAGCGAGCGATGGCCGATAAGACGGGTGGGAAAGCCTGCTCATCTATCACGGACATTGGAGGAAAAAATAACATGGGTGATGATCATGGTAATACAATATCAGAAATAATAACAATTGCTAGAAACAAGAATCACTAAACAAATGAAAAACACCCAAACCAAAGAAACATGATAAATAAAAACAAGTGATATTTTCCTCTTTCTAGACAACTTCCCAAGAATGCCTCATAGGACATACAGGTATTATACCTGGCCATTATGCGGTTATGTTGGCATGTTCTTCTACCTGGAACAGTCAACGCAGCAAACCACTACTTCTCGTCCCCTTAAAAACCTCTGCTTTCCTCCCATTACAACATGGAAAGAGAAACGGTGCCAGTAGCAGGTAGGGACAAAACCTTTCTCCTGCCCCTGCTTCTGCTTATATCGGGGACAAGGCTTACGAGAATCAGACAATAGGCATTCATTCACCAGAGAAGGAGAGAGAAAAACACACATACACACGCACGGACACACACCCATCTAGACACACACACACACACAGACCCATCAATATTCCTCACCTGTCCATTGTCACTGCGGCCAAGGTGTGTAATCGATAACGCTACTGCCCGCCGACCATTAAAGGCTAAAGCTTTCCCGGCGAAGAGAAAAGAAGAGGAGAAGACACCGAAGAAATACTTTTAGTACTTCCGGGTTTGGCGCCTTTGCGAAGAGGATCGGCGCGTTGTCCCGCCGCCCAGGAAGGGAAGGGAAGGGAAGGGAAGGGAAGGGAAGAGAAGGGAAGGCGGAGGCTACGGGAGACGGACGAAGAAGGCCGTCGTAATGGAGGGTTGTGGTGCATTATATTTACTCAGTGGGAATGGATAATATAAGACTACTGCTGGTAAAATATGATGAAAAGAATAATGTCGAATCACACACATACACACACTGTATCTTTCATTTCTTTCTTAGTGCGCGTGTGTAGTTGTACGCCCAAGCAATAAATAACCTTCTTTCCCAGCCCATACCCTCCCCCTCGAAGCCTCCCAATGACATAATGAGGAGCCCGGTATGAATCGTGGCTCATCAGAGGAAATAAAACACGCGAACAAGGCTCACCGGCCATTAATCACAGGCGCCGCGAGATAATCCTAGCTTTAGCGCGAGACAATTTACTGTTTCTTCAGGTCGCCACCAGGGGGCCGGGATCCCACCGCGCGCGTCGCCAAATCTCGCGACTGACAAGCGCAACGACTGCCGACAACGGGGGCTAATAATCGGATGCTTCGGATATCCCAACGCCTTTCCGTCTTTATCGCGGGCAGGGTGTTCGCTATCATGACAAAGGGGCTATTGTGTGCGGCCGTGGTGTTGTTAGTGGTGGTAATGTGGTGTTTGTGAACGTCGACTTTCAAGAGGGGTCTTAAAGATAGGTTACGGATGATAGAGGACAGTTTGGAATTATCTCCCTTTTATTAGGTTCAGTTATATTCTCTTTTCAATGACACGCCTTCATTTTATTCTTCTCGACTTCCACTCCTTCGTTACGAAACCCAAGTCATTAACCAACCCGGCAAAAAAAATCAGATCCGCGGATACGAAAGATCAAGCACCTCGGGGTCACCTGACCTAACGCCGGATTCTTTCTTTTTTTCTTTCCCGCGCCAACGAGATTTTCAAAACACCCACAACCCGCCATTCTAGGTAATCATTCGCATTCTGGCTGGCGCGCACACACACACCTGGGTAACCTAGGGGGCCGCTATAAGCATAAAACTAGTCTATATGTAAATCTTCTGTCCTTCCTCTCTAGACCCCCTTCACCACTACCCCCTAAACGCCACCTGAGCCCGCACGCACAGTCCGGCGCGCGCACACACTTACTCAAACAAACAACCACACACACACACACACACACACACACACACACACACACACACACACACACACACACACACACACACACACACACACACACACACACACACACACACACACACACACACACACACGAGGCAAGCGACTGTTTGTACGAATTCCCTCCCTCCCTCCCTCCCTCCCTCCTGGGCTATTAATCCCCTCGGGTCTGTTAGTTTCCCCGAGAAGGCGATATGGCGGCGGAGACTCTCACCCGTTGCGCCTTGACGGGGAAATCTGACTATTAAGTCCTCGCGAGAACAATGGGTGTGCCCATATCTTGCGGGGGATCAAAACGAGCTTTATTGACTAAATGTCCCGCATATCCTCACATGAACGCACAAACACTCACGTAAATGGTAATAGTCGCAGTAAATTAGAGACCCGCAAGGAGACTATATGTCCTGTCAAAAATCCCCTCTCAAACAATAATAAATAAAAGAATACAAAATAAAAGTAAATATGTAAGATTATACATAAATACATATACATTATCTGTGTGTGTTTGTTTGTTTGTTTGTTTGTTTGTTTGTTTGTTTGTTTGTGTGTGTGTGCGTGTGTGTGTGTGTGTGTGTGTGTGTGTGTGTGTGTGTGTGTGTGTGTGTGTGTGTGTGTGTGTGTGTGTGTGTGTGTGTGTGTGTGTGTGTGTGTGTGTAGGTGTGTAGGTGTGTAGGTGCGCGTGTGTGCGTGTGCGTGTGTTTGTGTGTACTTCGACATTACAGGTAGACATATCGTTATATTCCTCTCCCTCTCCTATCCTTCTCCTTCTCCTTTTCCTTTTCCTTCTCCCTCTCTCTCCCTCTCCCCCGCTCTCTCTCTCTCTCTCTCTCTACGGATATTCGTTAGCGGGCATATTGGAAAATGTTTTAATCCAATCTCCGCCCCCCCTCCTCCCCCCTCTACCCCCGGGCATCGCATCCGCCGTATGATTAAAACTTGCGAGCGCAATCCCGAACTTGCCGCCAACTCGGGCCCTCCGTCGCGTCGGCGGCAGAATACCCCCCCCTCCCCTCCCCCCGCAGAGTTGGGCGATATTCCGAGTTCTATTCGAAGACGCTGCGCTGTCGTATTGAGCGCGGCGATCGTCTTGAAGGGGAGAGGGGGAGGGGGAGGGGGAGGTCTTAAATGGCTTATATTAGATGGTTTCGATCCTTTAGTGTCGGGGCGTGGGGGCCGATACCATCTCGGGGGCGCTATGTGAACAATGCTCTTATTCTCGTGCTCTCGCTTTCTCTTACTCTCTTTCTCTTACTCGTTCTTGTTCTCTTTCCCATTCTCTCGCTTTAGCTCTAACGCTAACTCTCTCTCTTTCTCTTTCTCTATTTCTCCCTCTCTCTCTCTCTCTCAAGTTCATTCGTTACTACTGATCTTTTTCGATGGCTAATGCCTCCACCCCCCCCGTCCGTGGAAGAAGGCGCTTAGAACACTGCCGCTGCCGGAAAGTTTTCTGAAGAGTATCTACATTTTCATCGCGAGAGGGAGAGAGAAAGAGAGAGAGAGAGAAGAAAAAAATATATATACCGTACGCTTTGATAAGATCATGTTGGTGTTATTTCCGAAGCTGACTATACGTAGGTGTGTTTATAAGTTTGAGCGAGTTTGAATCGCCTCCCCTCTCCCTCTCCCTCTCTCTAACCCACTCCCCCTCCTACTCTCTCCCTCTATCTATCCCTCTTCCACTCCTTTTCCCTCCCCCTTTCCCTCTCCCACTTACTCACGCCCGCCCTCCAGGGTCATCAGCATCCTCGAGATGCGGAAGGTAATCTCTCCTCCCCGAGCGCCGACGGAATACCGACTTCCTTCCCGACGCGGCGACAACACCGCGTCGATTCGTAAACAATGCGGCGTCGCGGGATTGGGTTCGTCGCTGGACTCATCGCTCAGAGCATTCTCGTCTTGCAAGATAAGGGAGGGGGAGGGGAGGGGGGGGCCGCCAGAAGGAATCCAAACGCCGGATGCGAGAGAGGATCAGCGAGAGACATCTACAAAGGGAGCTGCGGCGACCGATCGGGAGATACGGGGACGGAGTGAACGAGGTGGTTTTCGCTTTCATTTTTTTATTCTTTCTCTTATCTTCTCTTCTCTTTCTCTCTGTCTCGCTCTTTTTTCTTCTCCCCCCCCCTCTCTCTCTCTCTCTCTCTCTCTCTCTCTCTCTCTCTCTCTCTCTCTCTCTCTCTCTCTCTCTCTCTCTCTCTCTCTCTCTCTCTCTCTCTCTCTCTCTCCATCTCTGTATCTGTCGCATCCCCCCCCTAATCCGCGCGGACACCGTCGCCGCCGCCGCCGTCATCTGGAGAATAAACAGTTGCGGCGAGCGTGGAGCGGCTCGAACGGGGCGCCGCGATAACATCGGCGGGCAGGTGCTGGTCCAGCCCGCGCCCGCACCTCGCCCACTATATTTAGCCGGGGTCGCCTTCCGTGTGCGCTGGGGTCGTTCGCGATGCTGGGTGATGGGGCTGGGGGGAGGAGGGGTCTAATTGGTGGACACGACGGCGAAGCACTGTGTTTAAGTGAACGAAGCCAATCGCAACGGACTCGTGTGCTTCCACCGCTCGCGCAACGAGCGAGACTCCACCAGGAAGCTGAAAATAACCCTTCATTACACGGAGTGACCAAAACAGGAGAAAAAATAGAAAGGAGAAAGAGTTTCTCCCCCCTCCCCATCTCTGTCTTTCTCTTTTCCTCTCATATATACACATATGTACATATGTGATTATATATATATATATATATATATATATATATATATATATATATATATATATATATATATGTATATATATATACACACACACACATATGTATCTATGTATGCCTACGTCCTGCTGTGGAATGATACAGGCTGACGATGATGATGATGACGATGATGATGATGATGATGATGATGATTATATATATATATATATATATATATATATATATATATATATATATATATATATATATGTATGTATGTATGTGTGTGTGTGTGTGTGTGTGTGTGTGTGTGTGTGTGTGTGTGTGTGTGTGTGTGTGTGTGTGTGTGTGTGTGTTTTGTGTGTGTATATATATATATATATATATATATATATATATATATATATATATATATATATATATATATATACATATATACACATTTAAATAAAACCTCCATCCTTCCCACCGTCTACATTTCCCCTCTTCCCCTTATACGTGCGTGTACTACAATATGGTTTAGCCTCCCCGCTCGTGCAACCCCCCCCCCCCGCCCCACACCTCCCCCTCGGCCCGACGCAATCCATCTCTCGCGCCGAAGACACGTCTCCGCCAGCCCCGGTCACATCCATCAAGCGAAGTGTGACTGTTCGGAGCTCCGCCTGCCTTCTCCTCGGATTCCGGTCCCTCACATGGCACCATCGGAGCCATGTAGGGCGTCGGAGGTGCCCCCGGCTCTTACGTCATGTTCTAGGGCATGTTCTAGGGACGCGTCGAAGGGGCCCGCCCGATGGGCTCCACCACCTCCATCCCCTCCCCCTCCCAGACAGGCGTCCTGCATCCTCGGGCTTCTTACAAATTCCTCTCCTTCTTGGGTCCCTGAGCACCGTGTAAACACCTCTTCCATCTCTATAGTTCAGCCTCTCCCTCTCCCTCCTGGCCCTCCTTCCTTCCCTCCCTTCGCCATCCATCTACCTGCACAATGTGTCCCTTCAGCAAAGTCTCCCTCTTCCATCCATCTTCGGCCGCCTTCATCTACGCCTTATCAGCCTCACTCATCTCCCCGTAAGCAAGGTCATGGCCGCTCTATCGTGAGCCCGCGACTCCTAATCTCGGACTTGGTACTTAATGGTCTTCCTCCCTTTGTTTCTCGCCAGAGGGAGGCCAGTGTCGTCGGTTTTTCCCCTTTTCTATTTCGTCTTATATAAATAAGGAGTGTAATTTGCGGGTGGTGTAATTATCAACACAAGGCGATGTTAAGGTATCCCTGAGGGCGATCTGGACTTCGTACGGCCAAAGATAAACACACGTAATGAGAGGGTTTGCCTAACGGCGGACGTATCTCAAGGATCGGCTGCAGGAGGACAGGCCTTCCGTCAACCTGAGACAAAATCCACACATTATGGGGTCAGCCTGCACGTTGGGGTTGGGGGAGGCAGCATACCAACAAAAATGATTTTATCTAATTCTTGAATATAATTGGCAAACAAATAAACCATTTACATATCAGTTAGAAGCTATCTACCTATCTATTCAAGGTAGTGTGTTTATTTAAGTGTACTGATGTCATATGTCAAAAAGAGCCCAAGTTCCGCTTCCTGACGGGCGTAAAGCTCCGCGCCAGCCCGTAGAATGTACACAAGGTCAGGATGTTATAGCAGGCATTATCACCACCCAACCACACATCACCATAACTTAGGGCGCTCACCACAGCCTTTCCACCTGCCGCCTCCACATCACAACAAGCCATCGCTGCGCTCACAACAAGCCTCACGACAGCTGGCGTCCCGACGAAAGCTTCACGGTCGCTCAGCTCAACCGACACATCAACAGACACATCAACGGGCGATTCCAAACGCCTCGAAACGAGATGTGAAACGGTTTCGAGGGAGTGACGTGTAGGCGAGAGCAGGAGAAGGACAACAGGGAAGAGAAGAAGGAAGAAAGGAGGAGGAAGAGGAGACAGATAATGATAACAGTACCATCAACCAAGACAATGAAAATGATTGATGATGATGATTATGATGGCTGATAATGCTCGTAGCAGTAACAGCAACAATACTATTACTACTACTACAACTACTATTACTACTACTACTACTAATAATAATAAAAGTAATAATAAAAAAAAAAAAATAACGACAGAATTGCAATGATAACGAACGACCAAGACGGAGAAGAGAAATGCGGTGAAAAGGAAAGGGTTACCGTGATGCAAGTCAACCCAGGTCAGTGAGGGACGCGGAGGGATCGTCAATCAAATATTGGAAATGCAATCGGTTGACATACTGGCCGACTTGCAAATTGCACGAAAGATGCGATATATAAACATGAGATAAACTGATACCTAAACCGAAATCAATAAGACCTTGAACTGCAGGCATCGCATCGCAAGCACACGAGCACGCAAGCAAACGTTATCTATCTTCATCGCTTTCCCTTCTAAAGAAAAAAAAAATGCAGATAAAATACCGGAAAAAAATGCATATACATCTCTCGAGGAATGGAAGGAGGGGAGAAGAAAAACAAACTTGGGAGTATATTGAAAGCAAACGCAGCCTCAGCATCCAGCTAGAGAAACACATCAAAATTCATCCCTACAAAGGCCAGGTATTTTCTCAATGTCGGTCGGATCTCCAAGCTCTTACATTCTCTCTCTCTCTCTCTCTCTCTCTCTCTCTCTCTCTCTCTCTCTCTCTCTCTCTCTCTCTCTCTCTCTCTCTCTCTCTCTCTCTCTCTCTCATTTCCTCCTTTTCCCTTCCCCTTCTTCTATTTATCTTTTTCTTTTTCTTTTTCTTTCTCCTTCTCCTTCCCCTTCTCTTTATCTCTTTTCCTTCTCTTTCTCTCTCTCGTTCTTTCCTTTCCCTTTTTTCCTTGTCGTCCTTCTGTTTCTTTCTTTTTCCCCTCTAACTCTTTTCCTTTCATTTCATTTCATTCTATCCCTCTCTCTTACTCTCTCTCCCTTCCTTTCCTTCTTCCTCTTCCTTTTCTTTTCCCTCCATCCCTCCCCCTTTCCCTCTCTTTCTCAACAATTCGATAATAAAAAAAAGGAAAATCAAGCACAATAAACCGACAGCCATTAATGGTGCTAAAACTCGAACATTCCCTCGATATTTCCCCTTTCTTTTACGGGTTTTTATTCCTGATCGAGATATAAAACAACGGTTTAGGAGATCAAAGGAAGCTCAATTTACAATGCCTATGCGAACCTTTTTATCTTTATCATATATATTTTTTGTGGGGGGGAGGGGGAGGGGGGATTCAAGGATATACATGAATAAATCTTTTAAATTATCTCTTGTATAAATGATCAGAGAAGGAGGATATATGTACCGTCTGTAGATTTATAAAAAGAGGGATGGAATAGGGTGAGGATGGAGAGGAGGAGGGAGGAGGAGGGGGACGGGTAATAACGGAGGGAAGGAGGAAAGGGTGAGGTAGGGACGGAGGGGAGGGGAAGGGGGAGGGTAAGGACTACTATGACTTGCCCTCACTAACATAAATAAACTAACCACAAAACTCCTTTCCACTCCCTTCCCTCCTCCCCTCCCCCAGGGACTAGGCCGTTCACAAACCGGGTTCAAAATGTATCTCGTGTCCTTTCGTCCTTCTCATAAACTCCAAGGCCTCTCTCACTCTGTCTTCGGGACCGGTGAGGAGGTATCAATCCTCCCTCTCCCTCTCCCTCTCCCACTACGTTACTTACTCTCCTGCTGTATGGATACTCCAGGGAAAATCAGTACACTCCCAAAATATAAGGATGATTCGAATACGTCATTTTCCTTCTTGATATGACACTCAAATAAAAAAAAAAAACTAAATAATTAGCAACTACGATTAAATAGTCTAAAATAAATGAATAAATAAAAAGAACATCTAAATAATTTACGATCAAATGACCATTAAAAAGAACTAAATAATTAACAACTATTATCTAATCCCCCCCCCCCAAAAAAAAGACCCCACACCATCAACCAGTAAACCCTAAACCCCAACTTCCTTCAACTCACCCATTCACCAAAACTACCCCTTCCCCTTCGCCCTTACCCCCCCCCATCCCCCCCTCCCTCCACCCACCCCCAACCGACCTAAAGAAAAAAAAGTGCCTCATCATCCTTCAACCCGAACGCAGGCCCTCCTCCCTCCCACACTCTCACACAAACACGGTAATTGTCTCTCGCGTTTTAAGGTCACCCATTCCCCATAATTAGTGATGTCCCTCTATCGTCGCCCCGCCCTCTTAACGAAGACGCCGCGCACCCTCTTAGCAAAGGAGGGGGAGGGGGGAGACAAGAAAGGGAAAGAGAGAAAGAAAGAAAGAAAGAAAGAAAGAAAGAAAAGAAGAAGAAGAGAGAAGAGGCTATTGTCTGAAGAGTGTTAGAGTTTGGTATTTTGGGTATGTGGCCACGATCATTAGTACGGTGTAAATGGCATAGTTTTCTGTCGAGCAAAGTGTTCTACGCACTACAGAAAGAAAGAAACAGCAATAATAATAACAATGATAATAACGATAACGATGACAATAACAATAACCACAACAACAATCGTGACAATAACAATATTGAAAAAAGTAATAAAATCCCAATACTAATAACGATCATAATAACAATACCAAAAACATAAGAAAAAAAGTAATTAAAGTGTCAGTGCCTCACGCCCTCCCCTGCCACGAAGACACCTGTAGAATGCCGGTCGTCTGCAGCGCGTCTCCGCCCGCCCCGAGATGGGAGCGAGATGCAGAAGACCTCACGCACGCAGTCCAAGCAAATTTGGGAGGGGGGGGGGGCGAAGGAGGGAGAGGGGAAGGGAGGAGGGAGGAGAGGGGGAGGGAGGGAGGAGGGAAGAGGGAGGAGGGAAGAGGGAGGAGGGAGGGCGGGAGGGAGGGGGGAGGAAGGGAGAGAGAATTCTAACTTTTTTAAATTCTTTTCCTTCCTTTCTTTATAAGCCTCTCTACTACCTGTTTCGCTTTAATTCGTCTATTTCATTCTATCATTCGCGTTCTTAGTTCTCCGTAAATTATTGTAATATAAGTTTTTTTTTTCCTTTTTTTACATTATTTTTATTTTTTCTTCCTTTTTATCTTTATCGATCTTTCCACCATATCTAGCAAAGGAATGCGGTGGCTCGTTCGCAAGGGATAGATAGCTAGATAGCTCAACAGACAGAAGTACAGATAGAAACATAGACAGACAGACAGACAGACAGACAGACATAGATAGAAAGCCAGATACACAACATGGAATAACAGCGAGGCTTAGAACGACCGGTAGGGGATTAAGAGCAGGGATGGAAGGGGTAGAAAATGCCATGTTGTGTACAGAGTCTATCGGTTCTTATAGAAGGGGGGTGGGGGTGGGGGGTATCGGGTACTGGACACTGTTGCAATGTCCGCTTTGCACTCAGTTTTCTAACTTTTTTCCTCTCTCTCTCTCTCTCGTGATCACATTTAAAAAATATTTTAATTCCCTACAAAAGAAGACTTTACTTGCATGTTTCCCCCTTTTTTGTATTTGTTTTGTTCCCCTTTATTCAACACTTTGTTTCTCTCTTTATATCCCCCTTTTTTTATTCAACGGAGCTAAATATTCTGTGCAACGAATTCAGCTTCCAAAAACGAGGAAAGTTTACAGCACACTTCTCTTTGGTTTATGGACGGTATTGCGGTAGCGGCATCCATGAGTGTGCCTCTACCAACGCTCTCTCCCCTTTCCCTCTTCCCCTCTTCACCATCCTCTCCCCTTCCCCTCTTTCCTTTTGCCCCCAAACCTCCTTTTCCTTCCCTCCTCGCCCCTTTCCCCTTCCTCTTCTTTCCTCTTCCCCTCCGTCCTCCTTTCCCCTGCCCCTCCAGTCTCCTCTCCCCTTCCCCTCCATCCTCCTCTCCTTTCCCCTTTCTCCCTTTCCCCCTTCCCTCTTTCCCCCTTCCTCTCCCCAAAGTATCGGCGAAATACCCAGTGAATATCGCGGATCAGTCAATTAATTACAACCACACAAACTTTGGCTGACGGGCGACAATGCTGGCTTGGGTTCCCGCTTCCCCGCCTGAGGTAGCGAGGCGGGTCGAGGTGAGTGTGAGGAAGGGGAAGAGACCGTTATATATATATATATATATATATATATATATATATATATATATATATATATATATATGTATATATTATATATATATATATATATATATATATATATATGAGAGACGAGAGAGAAGAGGGGAGAGAGAGAGAGAGAGAGAGAGAGAGAGAGAGAGAGAGAGAGAGAGAGAGAGAGAGAGAAGCAGAGAGAAAAAAAATCCTCCACTTACCTCCCTCCCCCTATCCCTATTCCTATCACCCCCCCCCGTCCCCTCCCATCCACCAAAGAAGAGGAGAAAGAGGAAACACAACAACGAAATAGCAGTATTATTTTCAATCTCGAGCGGGCGCCCTGTCTAGCGGCGACACACAAGCACCCACCGCCTGCCAGCATTCCTTGGCGGGTGCCGGCGACAGTGCCAATGTCCTGACACCCAACGACTTCCTCGAGTGCCGCCGTTGGCCCCGGCGAAGTCATCGCGTTCATTATCCGTTCGTCCGCCTCGCTGCTCGACGCGAAAGCTCAGACGACGCGGTCCGCATTCTTGGTCGCTAACTGTTTTCTTCTTTTTTGGGGGGAGGGGGTGAGAGAGGGAGAGAGGGGGGAGGGGGTGTACTTAATTGTTTAAAAGAAAGTGTGAGGGAAAAGAATTTACGAAAGAGGATAGAATAAAGATCAAAATATTGCAGGGATGAAGTGAGGGCTCTTGTGAACGTAGGAGGGGGGGAGGGGGAAGGGGTTCTTCGTCTTCTTGTTCTTCTTCCCTTCTCTTCAATAGCCTCTCCTCACTCTCCTTTTTCCTATTCCCCTCTTCCTCTTCCCTCACCTCATCCTCATTTCCTCCCTTCCGCTTCCTTTCTCTCACCCTCCCAATCCCTCAGTCTTCCCCTCTCCCCCCTCCACGCATCCCCCCCTTTGACCAGCCTCCCGATCAACACATCACCTGGTGACTCATCGTTTTACTCATTGTTATTCAACTCGCGTCTCGCCTCTCTCACCGCGGCTCATCATGCGCTAATCACGGAGACCTGGTTGCTGAATGAGTCGTGAATCACAGGTGGCTTCAGCCTCTCTCTCTCTCTCTCTCTCTCTCTCTCTCTCTCTCTCTCTCTCTCTCTCTCTCTCTCTCTCTCTCTCTCTCTCTCTCTCTCTCTCTCTCTCTCTCTCTCTCTCTCTCTCTCTCTCTCTCTCTCTCTCTCTCTCTCTCTGCTTTTACATCTATCTCTACCTCTCCTCTATCCCTACCTCTCTCACACTCCACTTCCTCTCTCACTCTCACTCCTACTCCTACTCACTCACTTCTTCCCTCCCTCCCTCCCCCCTTTCTCCTGAAGTTCACCTGGGGTTTCTTAGCTATAACATATGCAGATTTCGCTAACCCTGTCTTGTTGGAATCTGAGAACGGGTGAGAAAAGTAGTCCGTCTGGCTGTCTCTCAATAAATGAATAAATAAATAAATAAATCGATAAGTAAGTAAATAAGTAAATAAATAAATAAATAAATAAATATATATAATAATAAATATACATATAGACATAAATAAATAAATATATAGATAAATAAACAAATAAGAATAGAATGGTAATATATGATAATAAACAGATCCGCAGCGAACTCGGGTGTCCCTCGCGGAAAGTACGAGAGGAGTTGCAACAGTAATCCTGTACCTGCAACACCAAATTGTCCTTAGTTCTCCAGACCCATACACCCAGCCCCTCCCTCCCCCTCTATCCTTCCCCACCCTCACCGTACACCCTCCTTTCTACCCCTTCCCTTATGCCCCATCCTCCCGTACCCTCAGCCCTAACCCCTTCCTCTCCCCTCCCTCCCTCCCCTACACTCACCTTCCTCACCCTCTCCCTCTCTTCCACATTCACACTCTCCTCCTTCCCCATCTCCCCACCCCCACCCCACCCCTACCCCCTAAGAATAATCGAGAAAAAAAGGACCAAGAATTAGGAGGAGCGGGCGGCCCCCGTAAAGCTCGCGGACGGACCGGACCGGTCGAGCGGAGGAGACGAAGGACGCGGCGAAGGCGGCCGGGAGGATCCTGACGCCGGAGGAGAGATAACGCAGCGGCCGACAAGACGGATGGTGGGGAGGGGGAGAGGGAGAGGGAGAGGGAGGGGGAGGGGGGATAAGAGAAAGGGGAAGGGGGTAGGATGAAGAGGTAGGGGAAGGTGATAAGAGGAGTGGGTAGGATGAGGGGGTTGGGAGTGGGGGAGAGGATTGGGAGGTAAGGGGAGAGAGAGTAGGAGGGAGGGGTTGAGATATGAGGGTAGGGGAAGGGGGTGGGATGAGGGGGTCGGGGGGGGGGGAAGTAGTAAAGGGAGGGAATGAGGTAGGGTGGTAAGGAAAGAGAGTAGAGGGAGGGTGTACGGAGAATGGGTAGGGGGGGTATGGAGAGGGGGTAGGGGGAGGGGATAGGATGAGAGGAGAGAGAAAGGTGAGGGGGAGGGAGGGGGGGGAGGGATGGAGGCACTATGCCCTACCGCTTGGGCACTACCGTCGCCTTCGGTTTACGAGAGGGAAGATAGGAGGGGAGGGGGGGGGCGGAGGTCAAGCAAATCTGTGGCGAAGGGTAACAGGATATACCAACTCCTTTCCTCCCTTTTGGTCTGTCTCAAAATTATTAGGCTAGAGATCCTCTGGGTCGAGTAAATATGCATATTTGGATGCTTTTCAACGAGTGCACCATTTCACTGTATGCATTTTTTCGCAACTTTTGTGACTTATATATAAGATGTGCATACAGTATGTGAATGTTAAGGCACACATATGTAATAAACAAATAAATAAATAAATAAATAAATGTGTGTATGTGTGTGCATATACAAGTGTATACTCACACATACAAAGGCAGCCAAACCGAGTTAATCTTGCGTCATACGTTCAACGAGCTGGTTCCCGACAGCACGTCACAGTCGCAGCCATAAAGTTCTTGAGGTGAGGACATATTACGCAAAGAGGGCGTGGCCTCCGTCGCCCTTTGTGTACCCCATAAATATCACGTTTATCACACGTCCCGCCTCGCGTCCGCACACATGGCCTCCCGGCGCTCCCTGAAGTCAGTTGCATGGCTTGCAACGGTAGAGGGAGACTCACCTTGGTGGGATCTCGTCTTGGGCGGAACGGGTCATGAACTCGTCTGTTTTTTTCTCTGTTTTCTATCTATTTTTTATTCATTTATCTATTTATTGTCTGTCTTGTCACTTCTCATTAGTAATATTGTGTGTGTGTGTGTGTGTGTGTGTGTGTGTGTGTGTGTGTGTGTGTGTGTGTGTGTGTGTGTGTGTGTGTGTGTGTGTGTGTGTGTGTGTGTGTGTGTGTGTGTGTGTGTATGTGTGTATGTGTGCATGTATGTGTGTATGTATGTGTGTATGTGTGCGTGCGTGTGCGTGCGTGTGCATTTGCATGTCTGAAGGTGCTGGCGAGCGTATGTTTATATGTGTTCATGTCGGTTTCCATACATATACACACGTTGACAGACATTTGGCCTATCATCTACCGCTGCACACACTTGTATATACAGAAAGCATTATCATCCGGCCAGTATAGACACACTCGAGAATTATTGCGGACACTAAGAAGCCTAATAGTGTTAAGGTAAACAGGTCTTCATGGCTCAGCTCCTGTGACATGACACCATGAATCAACACTGTAAACAGGCGGCTTCTTCTTGCACCATCACGCCGCACGATGATGACCATCTTCAGTGACAACGAGTGGACCACATCCTTCCTTCCTTCTTTCTCTTTCTCTCTATCTCCTCTCCTCTCCTCTCCTCTCCTCTCCTCTCCTCTCTCTCTCTCTCTCTCTTTCTTTCTTTCTTTCTTTATTTCTTTCTCTCTCTCTCTCACTCCTCACTCCCTCCCATCTCCTATTTCCCCTACCCTCTCTCTCACTTTCTTCTCCTTACCACCCTCCGTCCCTCTCACCTTCTCCCTCTTCCTCTCTCCTTCCTTCTTTCTTCCTTTTAACGCCTCCCCCTCCCGACTCCCACACACCTGGCGGACGGTCCGGTCGACACAGCCTAGCGGGAGCTGATGGTGTACGGTGCTTTTCTACAGGTGCTCTGGGCCCACCTTCTTCTCTGCGAGGAGGTGCTTTTATATTATCTGTGTTGCTGAGGTGTTGCCGGGGAGTGAGGAGGGGGAAGGGGGGGGGGAAACAGGAAATGGAGAGGGAAGAGGGGGAGGAGCAGGAGTAGGGAGGTATGGAGGGAAATGGAGAGGGAAGAGGGGGAGGAGTAGAGAGGGATGGAGGGAGGGTGTGGAAAGGGTGAGTGGGGAGGAGAGGGAGGGGAGGAGAGGGGGGGAGAGGGAGAGAGGGGGGAGAAAGAGGGGAGAGGGAGGAGAGAGAGGGGGGAAGAGGGGGGGGAGAGAGAGAGAGAGAGAGAGGAGAGAGGAGAGAGGGGAGAGAGGGAAGAGAGAGAGAGAGGGAGAGAGAGAGAGAGAGGGAAGAGAGAGAGAGAGAGAGAGAGAGAGGGAAGAGAGAGAGAGAGGGAAGAGAGAGAGAGAGGGGGAAGAGAGAGAGGAAGAGGAAGAGTAAGAGATAAAGAGAAAGAGAGAAAAGAGACAGGAGAAGAGAGAAAGAGAGACACAGGAGGAAGGGGAGGGGGAAGAGGGGAGGAGGGGGAGGAGAGGCCTGAGCACAGCTGGCGACTCGTCCCTCGTTTTTCACGGCCAAGCCATCTTTAAAGGGTCTTGTTTACATGTAAATGCATTACTTGCGCCATGTGTGTGTACTTCGTAATGCTGAAAGGGGGCATAAAGTCGGGGGAAAATATATTACACAAAGAAACCCCCTCCAAAATATAAGCAGTCGAAAAACACGCACACACCAACCAAACAACTGAAGTATGACGCCAGAGGACATTCTCAACACCGGTCGAGGCAAGTTCGGCCGCACATGATATGAATTCCTCGCCCTGTAACTTTCCGGGCAACAACTATCGGCAAGCAAGCATCGCACCCTCGCTGCCGGTAGCGGAAATACGCCAACAACGACCGAAGAAGAAGAAAAAAGTACATCGTGATGGGGCTAAGGCAAGACGAGTGCTGACAGCGCCTCTAGTGGCCGGTGTCGACACTGCGATACCAGGTATTGCCGGAGTCTGTTTATGGCCTATTATTGCTTAACGAGCCTGGTTGTGGCGTCTAACTACGTTATACAACCCCCATTCATTATCCTGATGACTTTGTTTATTTTTCTAAAAGGGCGCGAAGGTAAATGTTAACATTATTTGAATATCGCGACTTTTCTCTCTCTCACTTTCTTTATCTTCTTCCTACTTGTTTTCTCTCTTCTTTGCCATTCACCTTCTTCCGACTACAATACCTTGCTCTTACAAATCACCAATTTCACTTACAATGAAGCGCATAGCAAAACTTCCACCGAGTATTCTGTGCTTGCGGACTGGACGGCTAACCAGGGGAGCGGGGAAGGGGAGGTGGGAAGGGGGGTTGAGGCTACCTGTGAGGCCTGGGGAGGGGAAGGGTGGGGAAGGGACGAGGAGGGTCGAGGGGGAGTTTGGCGATTCTAGCAACACGTTCACTTTCGACAAAGTTCACCTCGCTACGTATCGCAAGAGAAAAAGCAAAACCCAATTATAAAAAGGTGAACGCTCGGGGTTCTCAAAATGGATCCAGGTGAACGAAAATGTAAATCGATCCCCGGCGCAAGAGGGGGAGGGGAAGGGAAGGGGAGAGAGAGGAGAGGGTGGGGAGGGGACAAGGAGGGGGAAGGGGGAAAGGGGAAGTCGAATGAGGGGGAGAGGGAGGCCAAAGGGGGTGATCTAGGATGCCACGAACACAGGGGAGTCCCTCACGTACGCCACTTACCACTTGGTGACACGTTTATGCCTGACACATTATGGTGCTCCAGCTGCTAGCGGCCGTCTGTCGAACTCCCTCTCGGAGCTGGCGACTACGAATCATAAACGTATCTATTCGCTTGCGTATTCCGGTGCACGTGTACATTTGCCTCACAAAAACAAAGAAACACTACAAAGATTACACGATAGTATCCAACTCCTAACCTTTCCTTACCCAACAGAACACTTCACCTCCCCCCTCCCCCTACGGGCGCTCCTGGCTGGCTCCACCTCCCCCTTCCACCTCAACTCCCTGCCTGGGTTTGGGCACGGTTGATCGAGTTACTCGAGGGTACGTCAGGGAAGCCTCACTCTGCCCCTCGTCTTCGCCCCCGATGGCCCGTCTCCGAGGCCTGTCTTCGTACAGCTTCGCCCGTCACTATGAACTGCCTCACTCTTTTTCTGTTGTGTATAAAACAAATGCTGATCGTGTGATAATTCTTTTGGCTGAAGTCACACCAGAAATGGGAATTACATACTTGTTTACCAAACCAGTCAACGCGCCTAGACGGTGGAGAAAATACAAAGCATTTGCTAACCGCTCACAACGTCCTTTCTGTCTATGCATTAAGCAGCCGTTAAGCGCGACGGCAGCGCCTGTGTGCGGAGGGGGCGGGGGTAGGGTACTCCCCATCACACGCGACGACGGACGCAGATGCCAAGCAGTTCACGCCGCGGTGCCACGGTGCCATGCGCCCCTGAAGAAACGGACAGCCCTGCTTTGTTATCAACAACCCGCCTTACGCATGACTGGCAGACTCTGAACGGCCGCCGACACATTGCTGACAACAGCTGACGAGTGCTGACAAGAAAAAGAGGGAAGGGGGGGGAGGGAGGCGCGCTAACACCCTGGAAGTCAACACACCTCAGGAGACAATAAGCTTTATTCTTCTATGTGGAGGGAGGGGAACGAGTGGG
>NW_028234405.1:19907067-19912067 GCF_977035675.1 Penaeus japonicus | reverse complement strand
AGAGAGAGAGAGAGAGAGAGAGAGAGAGAGAGATAGAGAGAGAGAGAGAGAGAGAAAGAGAGAGGGAAAGGGGGAGAGAGAGAGGGGGGAAGGGAGAGGGAGAGGGAAAGAGTGAGAGAGAGAGAAAGGAAATATTTGCTCCACACCTCACAAAGAGAAATATTACATGTGTATGCGTGCTTGCGAGCGCAAGCAAGGAAGGCAGACCCATGATTGCATGTGGGTGTATATGCAACCAAAACTGTGTTGGCTAAGTGCGCTGCGTGGTTGCACCTGATGCACAAGTAACAGCCTAATTATGCCCTCCAGCCACACCAGACAAATCCCCGACATAAACGAAGGCCCGAGGGCTTGCGGCCGCGACGCCCACCCTTTCACTTCCCGATACTCACCCTCCGATCATGACACCCGAAAAGCCCGCCCCGAGGGGAACACCGACACCTTTTTCCCCTTTCTTTTATTAGCTCAAAGTCACAATTTGACCCCTCTAGCCCCCTTTAGGAGCACCCCCTCTTCCACCTCCCTCGCCTAGTCCTACTACTACCCCTTGCTATCCTCTTGCATCCCCTGCCCGCCCCTGCCCGCCCCTGCCAGGCACCAGATGGCCAGCGTTCGGCTAAGCATGTTAATTCACGTTTAATATCCAGCTTCATGCAGTAGAAAGCGTGTGTATCCGCAGTCCGTTCGCGTACAGTGGCTTGCTCTCCGTGGCCGAGGAAGGGAATGCGACGCCGCGCCGTTCCCTGGGTGACCAAGATAGATAGATAGATAGATGGATGACATGGGAGGGAAGGAGAGAGAAAGGGGGGAGAAAAAGAGAGAGAGAAAAAAAGAGAGAGAGAGAGAAAGAGAGAATGAGAGAAAGAGAGAAAGAGAGAGAGAAGAAAAAACGCATTCTGAACCGGCCTTCCCGTCCTAACACAGAGGCACCCCAAAAAACCAGGCACGGGCAAAGGCACAGTGTCCGGGAGAACTAAAAACAACCTTACCTCATTGCATGCTTGTGAAGTCAGATTGGGGAGAGATGGGGAGGGTGGAGGGGGAGGGTGGAGGGGGAGGAGGGAGGAGAGAGAGGGGGAGAGGTAATTCTGCAGACTGCTAATTATCTCAAGGTTGTAAATCCTGCAGTACACGCAGGGCAAAACGCCTCTACATGCAAAGGCCAGGACTGCTCTCCCCTCGCCCCACCACCCCTTTCCCCTCTCCCTTTCCTCTCTCTCTCTTTTCCTCCTTCCCCTTCCCACTCCTCTCTCTCTTCCCCCTTCCCCACACCTCTCTCTCCTCTCCCCCTCCCCTTCCAATCCCCTCCACCTCTTCCCCTTCCCCAATCCGGGCAAAGTGAGGGGAAAACATATAATCCACACGGTAGCCCGACATTGATGTACCGGCCACGCCCACCGCCGGGACCCATTGCTTAACATAAAATAGAAAATCGGAATCACCGGCCAGTGATTTCCCATGGCGGTTTCAGATGTTTCTCTCTCTCTCTCTCTCTCTCTCTCTCTCTCTCTCTCTCTCTCTCTCTCTCTCTCTCTCTAAATTCTCTCTCTCTCTCTCTCTCTCTCTCTCTCTCTCTCTCTCTCTCTCTCTCTCTCTCTCTCTCTCTCTCTCTCTCTCTCTCTCTCTCTCTCTCTCTCTCTCTCAAACTCACTCTACCATTCCCGGGAATATCAACTTGAATAAACTTTCTTTCTGTCGTGACGTGAGAGATGGTGGAATATCGGAGTGGCACTGCCTGTGGTACAACCGGTGGCACTATAATGGGACGTGGAATAGGGAAGGAGCGCTCGATCAATATTAATGGGTATCCGATTCCAGCAGGGGCCCTGTCTGTGTGCTTGAGTGATTGTGACTGTGTGTATGTGCTTGTGACTGTATGTGTAAATGTGTGTGTGATTGTGAATGTATGCTACTGTGTATGTACTGTGGTATGTGTGTGTTTACTCGTTTGTAGGTATTCGGGTGCGTGTTTATTTTAAGGCAGGTGTTGTATAACAAGTAATATAAAATCAACAAAGAACAATAAGAAAAGTCTTAAAAATCAAGAAATGATTTCCCGACGGAAAGAAATAACAAAACAAATATAAAAAACCCTCCTCGGGAGAATAAGAGAGAATAAAAAAGCGGTCGAGCGAAATCTCCGAAATCAGGAAGAAGAACCAAAGCAGCGACGGATGCGGTCTACGGCGTCCTTCGCTTGCAAAACCACACCGCCTCGCCGCCTCGCCGCCTCGCCGCCGCAGGACGTGTGATGCCCCCGTCACGTATCGCCACGTATCGCCACGGATGCGGATGGCTGGAGGACCGCGCGGAGACGTGCACGGTTGATGGAATCTCTTGCCAGTCCTGGTCACAAGTAACGCTCCGGTGATACGCCGGTCGGTTTGCAGTGGTTTGGTTATTCTCATTTATTTTTAATAAGAGAAGAAAGAGGAAGGGGAGATGGAGGAGGAGGAGGAAAAACAGGAAAATCAGGAGGAGGAGAAGGAAGAGCAGGAGCAGGAGATGAAGGAAGGAGAGGATGATGATGATGACGAGGAAGGAGAAGCAGGAGGAGGGAGAAGAAAAGGATATCGAAAAAGAAGAGAAGGCCCTTTCTAATCGCGCTGCAATTACGACGGAGAAAACCGCTAATAGAACTCCTTACAAACATCAAACTCTACCAGGGCCCTCCCCTCCAACCCCCCCTCATCCGCCTCACTCCTCACAACCTCCCAAGCCTTTTTTTTACTCATCGAATCAACCTCACCCTTTCCCATGCTGCACACCCTCGATGCCCTACTGCCTGCCCCCCTTTGCCTCACACCCTCATCAACATTAACCCTGTGACCCTAGCAAGCCGCAGCAGCCTCACTTCGCCCCCTCGTCTTGCCTCGTCTTGCTTCCTTTTCCCTCCCCCCCCCCCCCGCCCGCCTATCCCCTACGTCACTCATGATTCCTCATCGTCTACCTACAGCCTCTGCCTCTAATGGCTGGTTCCCCTTTGTTGGTTCTTATTTACCTTATTACCTCGTCCTATTTACCTCATTACCTCCATCATACATCGCCGTCTTTTTCTCTTTCTCGTTCATTCTCTCTCTCTCTTTCTCTCCTTATGCTTTCCTTATGGTTTTCTTCCTTCACCTCTCCTTTCTCTTTCTTTTTCTGTCTTTCTTTCTCTCCTTTTGCTTTCCTTTTGGTTTTCTCCCTTCCCCTTTCCCTTCTCCTTCCCCCCTACTTCCTCATTTCTCCGGAGGCCATAACCCTTCCTCATAAAAAATCAATTTCCCTAAACCTTAAGACACCTTTTCCGTCCGCACTAAATTCCTTTTAAGCCCCAAGGAAGCTATCGACACTCTTTTACACTATCCTACACCTATCTAAACATTCTCTTTCTCACTCACTCTCACTCTCTCACACTCACTCACTCACTCGCGCACTCTCTCACACTTTCACTTTCACTTACACTCTCTCATACTCACACTCACTATCTCTCGCCCACTCACTCACTCACTTAATTAATCACTCACTCTCACTCACCAGCCACCCATTCACCCCCGTAAAATTTACTCATTCTACAGCGAACATCTTGTGCTATATAAAATAATTTAAAGAAAATGTGCCTTCCCTTTGCAAACTATATTCTTGGCACTCACTGTCATCCTTCGCACGGCACTCTTTGTGTATTGTCAATCAATAGCGGTGGCCTCGCTCGACGCCCCGTGCCAGTGCCACAAAGAACGAAGAAAAAAATAGCATTTCTCAGCGGCGCTCTTGTGGCAGTCAGCAACCGGCCGACGGGCACAGCGCATTAGGTAATTGGCGCCGACCCCCACCCCACCTTCTCCCCTTCCCCTTCCCTTCCCCACAACCCCACCCCATCCTTCTCCGCCCTACGTACAGCCCGCCCCTACTGTTGGTAATTTGCAACATGGCCGCAAACTAATTAATTAACTCGCTACCCGACACCTCGGACCAGCCTGCTACCCCGAACGCCTACACCTTGGCGTCGGGATCACGCCCACACCCACGGTCTTTCGCGCAGCTCTCCCACGGTACCTGTCAACACCCGCCCCTCTGTCTATGTCTGTCTGCGGTGTGTGTGTGTGTGTGTGTGTGTGTGTGTGTGTGTGTGTGTGTGTGTGTGTGTGTGTGTGTGTGTGTGTGTGTGTGTGTGTGTGTGTGTGTGTGTTCCCTCCCTCTCCCTCTTGTCACGATGCATTAGCTCAATGACCACGGCGACCAAGACCTACGCTTCTTTAATCACCCACAGCAACGCAATCAACCTTCTACGCCACATGCAGCACCCAGGATGAGGGAGGGAGGGAGAGAGGGAGGGAGAAGGGGAGAAGGGGAGAAGGAGGGAGGGAGGGAGGGAGTGAGTGAGGGAGGGAGGGAGGGAGGGAGGGAGAGAGAGAGAGAGAGAGAGAGAGAGAGAGAGAGAGAGAGAGAGAGAGAGAGAGAGAGAGAGAGAGAGAGAGAGAGAGAGAGAGAGAGAGAGAGAGAGAGAGAGAGAGAGAAGAGAGAGAGAAGAGAGAGGGGGGGCAGGTGCTTGCACAGGTGAGCTAATAACCTGCAGCAGAAATATTATGCAAATACCAATCAATCTTAGAGAGAATATCCGTGTCTTTCACCAGAAAAAAAACATACGATACCACGCCGTTTACAAGGCAAACGAAAAGAGGGGTTATAAAAGACACCTTCATTATTCACGACCTCGGGGGTTCCTGTTGCATAATTAAGCGTTACAGGGAAAAGGTGTCGTAATGCAAGCTCTTAAATTTTGAATCTGCTTCCTTAATCGGTCGCTATAGCAACCGCAAGCGTCTTCAAGGAGGTGAATATTTCATAGGACACCCCCATAACATAAATCGAGCGGACCTCTCCCCTCCCTCTCCTTATTTCTCTTGTTCTCTTTCTCTATCAATCTAACTCACTGTTTCTCCTTCTCTCTCATTCACACTCACTCACTCACTGAGAGAGAGGGAGAGAGAGAGAGAGAGAGAGAGAGAGAGAGAGAG
>NW_028234405.1:19877067-19902067 GCF_977035675.1 Penaeus japonicus | reverse complement strand
AACATCAAAAGACATCTGCAATTCGAATTCCTCCTTTGCAACACCCGCGCCGCCGGTGCAAGAGAGTTCAGGAAAGGACCGTTCAAATTTTCGAGGCGAGAAAAGAAATCTTGGAAATCGCGTGAACAAAAGGCCGCTAAATACACACGACAAATGAACAATGAACAATTACAGCCGCCTTCACCCTTCACCCTTGTCGCGCCTAGAAGTTTCTCAGAGTCTCTCTCACCTTTAAGGGTGGGGTGAGGGGTGAGGGGTGAGTGGGGGGAGAGGGGGAGGATGAGGAGGAGGGAGAGAAGAGAGGACAAACCAAGAAAATAAGGTGTAAAACATGGAGGGGGAAGGGAGGAAGGAAGAGAAGGGAAAAAGCGGATAAGGTTCATTTCCGCTATGTGTCAGCCTGGCACTCTCCCATAACACCCCCTTCCCTACACCCCCCCCACTCCTCCTCCCCCGTCTCTCTCTCTCTTAACTCTTTCCTCCCCTCCAACCCATAGCCCATGCCCCCTCCCCCTGCCCCTTCTTTCCCCTTTTCCCATTCGGCCTATGGTCGCCCCTCCCCCCCCCTCTCCCATTCCTACGTCCCCCGCCCTCGTGCCTCTCTCCCTTCCCTCCCCCCCCTCTAATTCTTTCCCCTTTTTTCCCTTCACATTCTCTTATTCCTGTCATACCCTGCTATCATAACATCATAATCAATATCGTCGCCATTACCATATCATAAGTATATTACAATCATGGTAATCAAGATCGCGATTAATCATAATAATGACAACTATAACACCAATACCCATGTCCATAACAACACTAATAATACCTACAATTCATATGCTCCTTATCATGAGTATGAATCTAATTAAACATAAATATCAAATTCTCTCATTCACAGATCCACGGACAGCATCCTAGACAACAGCAACCCCCTCCCCTCCCCCGCGAGGGGAGGGGGGCGCTGATGACACTCCCATGCGAGAGGAGAGAAGCAAGAGGCGAGCCAAGACCCCACAAGACCTGAGGACCCAAGCCCAGCCAAAAGCAGGTCAAAGGTCACTTTCTGACGCTCCGTGTCACCCCTTCGACGAGACCCGATGTCAGCCTGAACCTGTCGCTGAGCCTCAACTTCTAATGAGATGATGGACTCGCGAGCCACGGAAGAGCCGGACCGTGTTGTGACGCGGGAGACACACACGTCGCCGAGTGCCTGTCGTGCTCACCTCGACAGCGACACAGCGAGTGGCAGAGAAAGATATATATATGTATATAAAGGGAAAGAGAAGACAGAGATAAAGAAAAAAAACAGAAACAGAGAAAGACATAGAACGAACAAGAAGGAGAGAAAGTAAAAGTTGGCCCCACACCTTACAATACAAATCCAAAGACCATCACCCCCCCCCATCTTCCCCAACACAACACCCGATCCCTTAGCACGTGATTTCAGCAGGGACATCGCAGTACTAGTTCCACTGAATATTCGAGCAGAGGGAGCAGCCTTCCCGGCTAGGCGGGGGCTACCATGAAAACCTCGTAGCCCCGTGAAAATCTGGTCACACAGCCTGTATTTGGGACTCTCTCCGCCGATACAGTAAATGCCAAGTGTACCGGCCAGCGCAGGTTAGTTGTTGCCTCGCCCTGCTAATGCCAGTCCACGTATCGAACTCCGATATGTACTGCGGAAAGAAACATCGAGGTTGAATGAAAAAAGAACAACATATCGACGTCACGGCAATAAGTAAAATGTCCACCGAGGGTATAATTTCATATCGAAAAGATATCATTATCTGCATATCAACTTCAGCCTTTACAGACCTACCCAAACACCCATACCAAAAGGGGTCCCACTACCTCACTGTCTCATTACCCTCACTTCGCCCACCCTCATGAGGTCACATGCCGCTCCGTCCTTCCCTCACCCCTCCCTTCCCCTCCCTCCTCTCTTCGCGCCCGGATGCGAACAAGGGGAATACACACACACCGAGGGGAAGAGCCACGTGTTTAGGTCACATGGGTTCAAAAACAAGGTCGCCCCAGAACACAAAGGGGTCGTCAAACGCAGGCCGTAATGAGTGCAAACAGCTGGCCCATGATATAGTCATTAGAGGGGGCGGGGGTCTCGGAGTCGACCCGGTGCGAGGTCAAGCGGGCTATCACTTCGTAGTTCGTTAGTGTCAAAGAGTTCCTTCGTTCCTTAGCGCACGAAACAAAGGAGTCGGTTCTTATTTACGTACGAGATGTGTGGACCGTCATCTTAATTACAAGTGGATCAGTCATGTCAATTAGCTCCGTTCACGTCGCTGTCGTCCGTCCGCGCATCTCAGTGATATGATTTAATTTGCGCATCTTCGGATAATTCACTTTGCCAAATAAAGTGGAAAGTCCCGTGAGACATATATATAGAGAGAGAGAAAGAGAGAGAGAAAGAAAAAGAGAGAAAGAGAGAAAGAAAGAAAGAGAGAGAGAGAGAGAGAGAGAGAGAGAGAGAGAGAGAGAGAGAGAGAGAGAGAGAGAGAGAGAGGGGGGGGGTGCAGGCTATAATGAAACGATAATCGGAAGATAGGATAAGTAGGGATTAGTCAAGGGTCTTAGGGATAAGGAAAGGCGAGGATAGGTCACCCCTTACCCCCCCCCCCCTCGTGCCCTCCTTTCACTCAAGGGCGGTGAGGAAGTCGCACTCAAGACATGTCAAACATCCTTCTGGTCAGGTCCTTTGGAAGGGGGGGGGGGTGTAAGGGCGACCAAGAGATATGGGAAGGGGAGAGGATTGGGGGTAAGAGGAGGGGGGGGGGAGGAGGAGGAGGGAGGGGAGTGGAAGGGCACGGGGTGGACGCGTAGTAGTAAACACTCACGGGTAACAACATTCAAGGAACTCCACTCGCTCGCTCGTCATTCACTCACTCCCTTCCTCACTCACTCACCTACTCGGTCCCTCTTATTTCCCTTCCCTCCCCACTTCCTTTCTTAATCCAACCAGCAGTCTCTCGCTCTTTACCTCCCTCCCTCTCTCTCCTTCCTTCCTTAATCCGTGCCCATTTTTTCCGTCTCTCTCTTTGTCTCATTACCTCATAAATATTCAAGGATGAAGCCATTTCTTCCCGTGACTCCCCTCCTCTTGTAGACAAAGCCTTGAGCAAAGACCTTCGCCTCCAACACTGCGTACATTCAAGGAACAATTACCTGTAATTAGCGAAGAGGATCCATTAGGCCTGACACACATGGCCGACTCGTCAGGTGATGATCATTACAATTTGCGCTCGTTTCTCCTTTGTCTCTTGCCTTTATTGCTCTGCCTTGGCCTCTGTCTTTCTCCTTATTTTTCTCTCTCTCCGCCTATCTATTTTCTTTCTACTCTTCCTCTACCCCTTTCTTTTTTTTCCTCTTCTCTTATCTCTCCCCTAACTTCTATCTATTTCTTTTCTCCTCCTACTCCCCTTCTTCATCTTTATCTTCTCTTTTTCTCCCTCACTGTCTTTCTCTGATTCCCTCTTCTCGTTCTCTCTCTCTGACACACATACAGACACAATTTTCGTTCGTTTCTCCCAAGTCTCTATTTCTATTGTGTTGCCTAAGTGTTCTTTTTTCACCTTACTCTTACTGCCCTTCATTAATCTCGTCCTTTCTATATATCTATCTCCCCTTGTCAATGCATCCCTAAACACCGGGTCCACGTCTTTCAATACCTCAAACGCCTAGTCTCTAGCCACTTCTAGTCATTTCTTTGTCTCCCCGTTCCCAATCCTCCATCTCTCAGTATCTCTCACGCAAGTAAACCTCGTCTACATATTTCTCTCCTTCTCCACTTCAATTTCTCACTCGCCAACGGGAATGTCAACACTAACATATATATAAAAAAAGGAAAAAACTCGTTTACTGATTGTGCAATCGACGGCTAGACAAGTTTGTGGTCAGTCAGGGGGTCGCATGTAAAACAGCTCTCAACGCCAGGCATATACTTGGCGTCTAGAGGAACTGAAGACAAATGAAACGGAGAGCAAAGAGAAGAAAAGGGAAGGGAGAGAACAGAAGAGGAGGTGAAGGCAGAGAACAGAAGAGGCGGGGAGGGGAGTGAGAAAAGAAGAGAGGAAAGCGGGAGAAGAGGAGAAGAGAAGGGAAAAGGGGAAGGCAAAAAGAGACAGAAATAATAAGAGGAAAGGGCATTATAGAGGAGAATAGAAGGGGAAGACAGAAAAGAAGAAAAGAAGGAAGGATAAGAGAAGAGACAAAAATAAAGTGAAGAGAGATGTGAAGATGGAAAAGAAAGGGAAATGAGGAAAGACATCAAGATCAAACGAAATAATGCTAAATAATTATATAAACAAGTAAAACGACATGATTTTAAAACTTCAATGACATCGTTCCTTAACTATAAAACGATCATCAAAAACACATTAAAAACACGCAACTAAAAAAAACGAGATAGTAAGTTGAGAAACGACACCATCAAAGCACTAACACACACCCCATAGACACTCACGCACTTAGCACTTACACGCAATCAAACAGCGCGCACACAGCACCAACAAACACAACCTCTGAGGCAATTGCAAGGCATAAACACTGCAGCCACCACCAGCACACGGTCGCCAAGTCGGCTTAATGTCGGTTACCTTATTCTTTTATTTAAGTTGATGACACTTAACAGACACTCCCATGAGTAGGATGATAATGCTTGCTTCCAACACCTTTTGTTGTCTTCCCCTCTCCTTGTTGTTCAGACCTCCCCCTGCCAACTTTGACTGTCCAAACGATCCTTTATTTCCAACAACATTTCCAATTTGACACCCAGTATTTCCTTCCAACACTTCTCCTGCCAACTTTGTCTGTCTAAAAAGAAAGAAGAAGGAGAAAAAACTCGAACACATTTTCCAATCTGAGATCAACTTACTATTCAGAACTTTTACTGCCTGACAACCACTTATAGTAATCGCCCATTCCTCTTCCTCCCACCCCTAACCCCCCTCACCTCCCACTCGTGCCTTCTGCATGCCTGCTTATCAACACGACCCTTTGCCAGAGTGTGTCAGGTTACGCACATTCTGAAATTCAGCTATTGCCATATTGGCAATAATTGTGCCAAGATCATACGCACTTTCTCGCGGATTTCGAGCAGAAATGGAGAGAAGCGAGAGAGAAAAAAAATGGGGAAGAGGGGGAGATAAATAGGGAGAAATAAGGGAAGAAGGGGAAGGGGAAGGGGTGGGGAGTGAGGGAGCGAAGGAAGGAAATAGATAGAAAGAGTAACAGTAACAGAGAGAGAGAGAGAGAGAGAGAGAGAGAGAGAGAGAGAGAGAGAGAGAGAGAGAGAGAGAGGAGGAGAGGGAGAGGAGAGAGAGAGAGAAGGAGAAAAGAGAAGAGAGAGAGAGAAGAGAGAGAGAGAGAGAGAGAGAGAGAGAGAGGAGAGAGAGAGAGAGAGAGAGAGAGAGAGAGAGAGAGAGAGAGAGAGAGAGAGAGAGAGAGAGAGAGAGAGAGAAAGAGAAAACATACCGACGAAGCGCTCAAGGCGGATAAGACCGCGTTGTTGATGGTGGGCGTGCTTGCTCCTCGTCAGAAAAATGACAGGTTTATGATGGGCGGAGTTTTTGGGGCCGTTCAGCTCAATGGGCGTAGAAGGCTCGAAGGCGATAGATGGAAGCGTCTCCAAAGGTGTAAACACTTCACTCACAACGTTACGAGCCGCGGGGTGCGACGGCGGCCAGGTAAAGGCCGCGAATGACATGTAATTAACACCTGCCGTGATCTCGTGGCGGCTGGCGTGGCCGAAAAGGGAAATTTCTTATGCAAAGTATCATGGGCTGCTAATGAGGTTGGCTCAGGCGTGTGTATTCTATTGTATTTTTATGAGGTATAAATATCATCTTTATCATTGGTAGAAGCAGTTGTCGTGGTAGCAAGGAAAGAAAATAATGATGATGATGATGATAATAAAATAATAGTAGTAATGGTATTGGTATTACTAACAATAATCATGATAACCATAATTATCATCATTATCATTACGATAACAGTAGCCACCCCAAGAAATACAACACCTACAGCAACATCACCATCATCAACGATAATAACAAAGAAAATATATGTAATAACTACAACTACAAGAAAATGAGAGAGGAGAAACAACTGAGATAAAAAAAAAATCCAAATAAAAGCGCAAGGTTAAGAAAAAGATCTCCGATTAAACGAATATCATCATTTACTGTACGTGGCCCTCCCCTCCCCCCTCACCTAAGACTTCCCAAAACTTATGCAGTAGTCAAAGCAAAGACCAAACATATAGAGCAACAACAAAATCAACAGATAAAAGTCACCCAATTCCTTCTTTCTTTCCTTCCCTTCCTCCCTCCTCCTTTCTTCCTTCCCTCCCTTCTACATACCCCCCCCCTCCCCCCAAAAAAGTACCCCTTAAATAAAGGAAAAAAAGAGAACGCCATTACCCTCTTAGGCACATCGCCACCGGAATTTCCAAAGCGGCAGACGATAAAATATCTCCATTTCTTTTTTTCTTTCTCTCTTTTTTTTCTCTCTCTCAGATTTGATTTTATTTCCCAACGCACACCTATACCGTTCCCAATATCAGGGCTCGCGGCTCCCTTGATTTTTAATACCGACCAAATCCTATTAAAATATTCTGGCAGAGAGAGCAGAGAGGGTCGGGGCACCAGGTTCAAGTTCTCCCGTGCTTAAAACGCTTCAAGATTTCGCCGCGTGAATCGAGATTTTTTTTCTCTCTTTCTTTCTTTCTCTCTTTCTTCCTCGCTCTCGCTCTCTTTCTCACTCTCGGTCTAGCTCTCTCTCTCACTCACTCTCTCTCTCTCTCACTCACTCTCACTCTCTCTCTCTCTCTCTCTCTCTTATCACCATTCCCTCCACCCCTCCTCTCTCTCTGAATCACCCTCTCCCTCTCTCCCTTTTCTCGCCCTTTTAAAAGTGGGGAAACTGTTTTCCGTTCGGCTGAGTGTGCGGCGAATACAGATGGCGGTACGACGGGCGTGCGGGCGTGCTGGCGGGCCACCTTAGTGGTCGACGCAACTCGATCGGGTCACAGCAGGTCAATCGCCTCAGCCATTCATACGTGTTGTCTACGCAAAGTGGGAAAGTGGTCGAGCCGTTTTTTATATGTAGTCTAATGAAAAAAGTATAATTACAAATGCCCAATTAGGCAACTTAAGGAAATGACTTTCTAGAGTATAATTATCATTATTCCGTCCCAGCTGTAGAAAGACTGACCTACAAACATTATGATAATGATATAGGAAAATAATAACAATGAATATAATTATGATGATGATAATGATGATGATGATGATAATATCAACAATAATAACTATTATTATAACCATTATAATCATTAGCAGTAGTATTAATAGTAATATCATTATCAATTTCATCAGTATTATAACAACAATGATAAAAACAATATCCAACAATAATAACCACAATAAAAAAAAATGAAGACAGAATAATAATAATAAAAAAAAAACACCTTACAGTATCCCAAACACTACAAAAAATATTCCCCCTCAACTATAAAAAGAAAAAAAGAAAGAAAAGAAAAACAAGTAAAAAAATCCTAGACTCCTCCAAGGTGCCAGCCAAGGCCCGCGGGAACGGACACGACATCGCCGCATCGCACGCTCGGACACGGACACGGACACGGACACGGGACATCACGCATCGCTCCTCACGCATTGAGGCTAAACCGAGTACTTACTTTCTTCACGACGACTTTCTTAGTATGTTAAAAGGAAAGCAATAAAAAAAAAGTGGAAAGGAAAAAGAAGAAGAAAAAAGAACATCACAAGCACACCCATGAATAGATTCCCTTTTTTATGAATTTATTTCGTCTATTCCATTTCCTTCGTTTCCACTCTTTTCTTTGGACGTTCTGACTCACTTTTTTTTCTTTCTTTCTTTTTTTTTTGCTTCGATGAACTGAGGTGTATTTTGGTGAGGAATTCCGGCCGAGATTTCTACCTAAGTTTCTACCAAGATTTTACTCAGAGCCTTCTTAGTAGTGAGAGTCTTAGCAAAGAGAGAGATCGTTTGATTACCTCAGGAGGCAATTGTTCCTTAGCAATGGGCAATGGACCTTGAGTTCAAAGTTTCTCTCTCTCTCTCTCTCTCTCTCTCTCTCTCTCTCTCTCTCTCTCTCTCTCTCTCTCTCTCTCTCTCTCTCTCTCTCTCTCTCTCTCTCTCTCCCTAACCATTCCCTCCTCTTACTTCTTCCCCCTTTTTCCTCTCCCTCTCTTTCCTCTTCCACTCTCTTCTCACTCTTCCTTCTTCCAATCCCTCTCTTCCCTCTATCCTCTTCCACCCCTCCCCCTTCTCTCCCCTTCTCCCAAGCTCCCCTCTCTCTCCCCGGATCACGCATGTCTCCCCTCTTATCCGCCCTCCTGTCACCAGTAAGTCACAGGTGCCCCCCCCTCCCCCCGCCCTCTCCCCTCGCCGCGTCGCACCGAGGATGACATAATCTGTGGAACCTTCAAACAGACTTGAAAAGTTGATCCCCTTCATCACTGCGCGTCTTGTGAGTTGTCTTGAGGAAGAGGGGAGGGGGGAGAGGGGAGGGAGGGGAGGGAGGGCGATGCTATCACCCTTGAGGGGGTCTATCTCCCCCTCACCCTTATTTCACTCTCAAGCTCACCCCCTCCCCCTAACCCTCACCCTTCCATCCCCATATCCCTTGCTTCTCAATTCCCTCTTGACTTTAGCCTTTGGGTTTTCGAGAACTGACTTTTTTTTTCAATTTCTTCGTAAGTTGTAGCGGGAGCTTCTACATTGCCTTCTACAGGAATCCGATGCCCTCTTAGAAAGAACACGTGAAAAGAAAAGAAGAGGGACAAAAACAGTCAAGAAAGGACAACAAAAGCGAGAAGAAAGAAAAGAAGCAATGAAGATGAGGAGGAGGAGGAGGAGGCCCTGAAGACGACTTCTAGATGACGGGGTCTGGGTTCTCGTCAGCCTTGTTTGTCCTTCGGCGCCGTCAAGTGCAGCAGACACATTGCGGCCGCCCCTCGAGCTTGCGGGGGTGGGGTGGGGGGGAAGGGAAAGGGGAACGGGAACGGGAAAGGAAAAGGAAGAGCAACGGGGAACGAAGGGGGAAGGAATGGGGAGGGGGAAGGGGAGGGGGAAGGGGAGGGAGAGGGGGAGGGAGAGGGGGAATGGGAAAGGGAAGAAGAAGGGGAAGGGAAAGAGAGAAGGGAGAAGGAGATGTGGAAGAGGAAAGGGAAAAGGGAAAGAAAAGGTAATTGGAACAGGGAGGAAGAAAACAAAAGAGGAGAGGGAAGAGGGGGGCAGCAGCGGAAAATATCAGAAGTGGAAGAATGGGAAAGGACGAGGAGAGAAAGAAAACGAAGTAAACATAATGAGCAAGCGAGAAGAGAGAGAGAAAGAAGAAAAAAATAAGGGAAGAGAAAGCGAGAGAATTCAGTCACGTAAACAAAGCAAGAAAGAGAAGGCGCCGGCTTAGGGCAAACAATAATACACACACACACTGAGGAAGGGTTGTTGTGGTTGCTGGAATGACTTCAGTGAAAGTCAAACTGGCGATGACGATGAATGTGGTGGTGATGATGATGGTGATAAATGATGGTGATAATAATGATGATAATGATGGTGGTGGTGACGATGGTGATGGTAGTGGTGACGATGATGGTGATGATGATGATGATAAAAATGATGATGATGATGATGACACCTACGACGACGATGGTGATGACAAGCAAACTTCTTATTTATCAAAATACATCCATCACTAACAGAGAGGGAAAGGGAGACACAAGAGAAACGGAAAACAAGAAAGGTAGACAAAGAGAAAATAAAAAGAGAAAGGAAGAATCAGATGAAGACAAAAATAGACAGTGATAGACACATGCAATCATTAGAGTGACAACAGGAGAGTCAGCAGCACCGGATGGCGATACGAAATAATGGCAGGAGCCAGGCAGGCGGTGCTTGGAGGGAGGGGGGAGGAGAAGAACGCTGACCGGAAGTGGTTGGATCACGTACCTCCCCCCCCCCTCCACTCCCCCACTACACCCCGGTTGAATAGAACCTCACTGACAGCCACAGAGAACGAAAGTGACACACGTCTGATATTTCAATAAAAAGGAAAAAAACAAAAACAAAAAAAACAGTAAAATATATATATAAAAAAAAGCTTTCGAAGACTTGTCACTCTCTCTCTCTTGAGCATCAAAACCTTCTCCTCGCTGGCCAGCTGCCATGCACCCTCCCCCGATTCCCTTTCCCTCCCTTCCCCTACTCCTTCGCTTACCCTCCCTTCCCCTCCTTCCTTCACATCGGGGTCCGCCACGCCCTTCTCGCGTCGCCGCTGCCCAATGGGTATCCCCCCCCTCCCGACCCCTTCAACACCCTCCTCCTCAACCCCTCTTCATCGCTCCCCTCTATCTCTCTACCCTCCCCCTCCCCCCTCATTTGAAAACCGAAAAGAAATCCAAAAGGAAACTTTGTTAACGGGAACACAAGGAAAAAGAAACAGCAGATTTAAAACGAAAATCATACAGAACGAAATGCCATACAACAGTTAAAAAAACACCAATATCACAACGTCTTAAAAAAAAAAATAAATAAATAAATAAATCCACAAACTGAAAAAATAAATAAAATCAAGAAGATCAGCACCGTCACGGGCGTGTACGTGGGCGGCGGGCGTATCGGAAGGGCAGGGAACAGGGCGACCAGGTCTTGAGGGCGTGGTGGGGCTACTTAGTCTAAACTTAACGCCCATCATGCCTCGACACTGCACAGTAATCTCGCCCACATGCCGGCCATTCCTCGCGCCACGCTGCGTCTCGGGGCTGTCTTGAATTCCTCACAAAAACGAAATACTTGAGCCTCTTTTTTATATATATAAATACTTGTGCATAAGCTAATTAGAATTCATTCCGTGAGGCTAAACAATAGGGGGACGTGTTTCTGCAGAAGTAATTATGAAGTGAATGGGTGGTTATCAAAGGTTATTCATACAAGATGCGTGTCCATCACATCTGTATAAGATTTTGAAAATGAAACGCAGGAAGATCTAATAAGTAGAGTAATAAATAAATAAATACATAAGTTGTCGAAAATAAGTAAGTCGGTAATTAAACAAGTGAAACAAGTAAATAAAATCCCTACGTAAAAGAAGGAAAAAAGACATACATATAACAGCCCAGCTTTGGTTTCGACTTGTGAAAGCACGGATCGAGGCAGCGTGTCGTTTCAGGGGCACTTCCGACAGATGCAGTCACCAGTCAACGGGCGCAAGAGCAGGTGCGACGGTTTCCGGCATAATAGCTGTTGCAAAAGTAACAGAGGAGTCAGAGAGTTGCAATAGCGTGCAGCATGCTCCGTCCACGTGGCCCAGAGATGAACCGTATGGACAGAGCGTTGCAAAGTTGACCGTTTATTCAAGCAATTACTCTGAAAGGCAAGGGGACGGATAGGGTGGTGAGAGAGGAGAGGAGAGGGAGGAAGGAGGGAAGAGAGAGGAAAAAGGGAAGATAGGAAGGAGGGAGAAGAGAGGAAGAAGGGAAGGGAAGGAAGGAAAAGAGGAGAGAATAGGGAAGGGAAGGAAGGAAGAGAGGAAGGAAAAGCGGAGAGAAGAGGGAAGGGAGGAAGAAAGGAAGGGAGGAAAGGGAGTAAGAAGGGGAGACAGACCTCTTGATGACGTCATTATGGTTGATGTGGCTACAGTAATGACCTCGGGCTGTGACCTATAACATTTTTATTGACCTGGGAAAGGTGTCGGGAGAGTCGGGAGGAAAATATTTGTTGTCGTCCGAGGCTGTGAAAAACTGTGGCGAAGAGGGCTGACCGCAAACTGCTTCCAAGACGCTTAAAACTCATTAGCTAAATCTCGGAAAAGAAAGAAAAAAGAAAAAAAATGTCGCCTCAAATATGTCTTTCTTCTTCTCCCTTTTCTTTTTCCTTTTTTTTCAATTTATTCACTATCTTTAAAAAGACTTCTAAAAGAACCGCTGCATTTCCAAGATAATATGCAGAAATATGTCAAGTATTACAATCATTTTATATCATCATGAGTTAGTGAGTGAGAGAGAAAGGAAAGAAAGAGAAAGAGAAAGAAAGAGAAAGAGAAAGAGAAAGAGAAAGAGAAAGAGAAAGAGAAAGAGAAAGAGAAAGAGAAAGAAAAGAGAAAGAGAGAGAGAAGAGAAAGAGAGAGAAGAGAGAGAGAGAGAGAGAGAGAGAGAGAGAGAGAGAGAGAGAGAGGGGGGGGGGGAGAAAAGAGAAAGGGAAAGCTGGAGAAAGAAAGAAAAAATAGTTGAAAAGGGAGCAAGAGAGAGAAAGAGGCGCGGAAGACCGAGAGTGAGCGAATGCATCCACAAGGTGCCAGCCAACCCCGGGGCCCTTCGGTGGCACTGTCAGCGAGGCGAGGTAATAAAGACGCCCGAGAAACCTGGCACTCGTCACGCCCGCGCCTCGACTGTTTAGACGTCGCGGGCGGAAGTGGCGATGAGGCTATGATGACTTGTGGTTACTTCGACTCCTGGTGTGGTGAGGAGGGGAGGGGAGGGGGAGGGGGGGAGGGGAGGGGAGGGGAGGGGAGAGGGAGGGGGAGGGGAGGGAGAGGGAGGGGAGGGAGAGGGGGGAAGAGGGAGGGAGAGGGGGAAGAAGATAGGGGGAAGAAGGGGCGGGAGAAGGGAGTTGGGGAAGGAGGACTCACCCATCGGATGCTAAGGATTTCGTCCCTCCCCACCCCCTTCCCCTCCCTTCCAAGCATCCTATCCATGTACTCGAAATAAAGAAAGCATGGTAATGAAGGTTCCATGTCCTGATGAGACGAGAAGAGTGCGCGAGGCCCCGAGAAGGCCGTTCTTTCCCACCGAGAAGTCTCCTTGCCCTTGAGAATTTCCTAGTCCTAGTCCAGTACACCTTTAAGGCAAGTCACGGTTGAATGAACATATAAACACAAATAATATCTAAACATAACTCTAATAAACGAATAACAAAGAAAAATACAAACAAATACATGTATACAGTAGAGAGTTTCCGACCTTCAAGATTAGTCTCAACACACAAAGTGAACAAATACAAATATTTTCCTTTCTTTTCCCTCCCAGTTTGTTCAAAACCAAAAGTATTCCAAGTGAACAAAATACAGACACGCAAAAAAGTGCTCACATAACTGCAAACCATTTCCCACAATAAATTAAAACCTCAAGAGCTTGAATAAAAATAAAACAAATAAATAAAAAAAATAAACCCAGAAAAAAAATTAATCGAAATCAAAAGAATACCAAAGACTACACAAAAAACTACAGTATGTAAACACCACCACCAACGTAAACAAAAGCAAAAAGAAAAAAAGAAGGAAAAAAAAGCCATTCCCTAGTGTGTAGTGACTACGGCGCGCCGATAACCCGAGGTGTGAGGCGGCAGTCCGTGTTGATAACTCCGACGCGACTGGCATACCTGCCGTCCCCCGCCGCGCACCTACAGGGCCTGTGCCGTGTTATTTCGTCGAAGGTGTTCGTCGCTCAGAGTGATTTGAGGCTTGGGTTTTTTTTTAAGTCGTGGGGTTTAGGGGTGAGCGAGATGACTCAAGGCGATGTTGTTGCCTTGGACCTGAAATCGCCGACGCTCCTTACCAATTTAAACTCTCGTGAAAAATGAAATTAAAGGAAGAAAGAAAAAAAAAGAGAGAAAAAAAAACGTTGAAACTAATATGTATCGATTTTGATATCTAGTTTTTTTTTTTTTTTAGTGTGTGTGTGTGTGTGTGTGTGTGAATGCATCGGCGCTTCGGCCCGCGCCTCTACTTGCTCATTTTCTTTTTCTTCTTCATTTCGTTTTTTGTGAGGTTTCTGATTTTTTTATATAGAGCTCCTGCATGTCTGTTTCTCGCGCTCTCTCTCCCTCTTCCTCTCCCTCTCCTTCCTCTTCGGCCCGCGCCTCTACTTGCTCATTTTCTTTTTCTTCTTCATTTCGTTTTTTGTGAGGTTTCTGATTTTTTTATATAGAGCTCCTGCATGTCTGTTTCTCGCGCTCTCTCTCCCTCTTCCTCTCCCTCTCCTTCTCTCCCTTCCTCCCTCCCTCTCTTTCTCTCCCTCTTTCTCTCTCCCTCTCCCTTTCTTTCCCTCTCCCTCTCCCTCTCCCTCTCCCTCTCCCTCTCTTTCTCTATCCCTCCCTCCTTCCCTCCTTCCCTCCCTCTCTCTCTCTCTCTCACTCTCCCTCTCCCCTATACCTCTCTCCCCCTCTTCCTTCCCCACTCGCACTCACTAATTCTCACTCTCTTTCTTTCTCTCTAATATTGGCGTTTGTGAGGAGCGGCAGGTGTAACCCGAAAACAGCCGAGGAAAACCCCCATGTGCGAGCTAAACCAATTTCCCACGCCTTCCCCGGTGATTTTTCAAAGTGTGGGTTGTGTGGGGGGAGGAGACAGGCGTGGTAATGGCGACGGAGCACATGGCCCTGCCCACACCCTCTCCCCTCGGTTTCCCCTCCTTTCTCCTCTCACGTACACGCAAGCATATATGTACGCACTCTCTCTCTCTTGCTCTCTCACACATATGCACGCCGACTCTCTCTCAAGTAGAGGCGCGGGCCAAAGTGCCGATGCATTCACAATCCCCCGCAGCCACGTCGCCTCGCACCCCGACACTCCATTACCAACCGTTATGTCGAGGCCGCATGTTCTGTACATCACCCTCGACCCAATCCACGACCGAGGGTGACCGTTTTCCCACATCCAGACGTCTGAGTGAGTGAGAAGTGAGGTCAGGTCAGTGAGAGGTCGCGGAGGCGGACATAGGCCAACACTTCGGATAATACATCACGCCGTCTGTCGGCCTTGTTTCGAACTTTCCGTTTCCACTGAAGTGTGTTTGTGAATGATAGCCTATTAGAGTTCTGGGTACCGAAGGGTCGGTGTAATACTTGGAAAAATATTCACCGAGGATAATTGTGCCCTGTGGCACTTGTCGACGTATGGATATCGAAAACACATATCATGATAAAAAAAATATTTTTTTTTTCTTTAATCCTTCTCCTTTACCGATAAACTCAAAATATACGCCCCCATCCCTTGGTCTACCCACACTCCCAACTCCTCCTGGTTTCCCCCCACACCTACCCCCTCTTGGTCTCTCGCCCCAACTGCCCCCTCCTGGTTTCTCTCGCCACCTCCACCCCCTCATCATCTCACCCATCACCTGCCCCCTTCTAGTAGCCCCCCCCCCCTTCCGGGAGACAAACAGCGCCCGCCATAAAAAGACCCCCTTCCCGCCGCCCAAGTTCCCGTATAAATAAACCACGAAAGTCAACGCGCAGCCGAGCGGCGTGCACACGCGGACCGCCATTCAGGAGAGAGAATGAATGCACGCGGAGATTATATAAACACCTTCTTCAACACGAGCGTCTCAAGCAGTAGAGTAAACATCTTGCACCACCAACAGGTGTTCGTCTTGTTCCAAACAGGAAGCTGTGTACACAACCGCAGGCGCGACCACTAAATGAACACGTATTGCACGGTGAGTGTGGAGGTCCAGACGGTTTGTGTATTTATGAATTGTCGACGACGGTATAATTGACGGCTCTCGGCGGATCCTAGATTTCTTCCCGATCTCTCTCGCCAGGCAGATTCCGTGCTTATTCAATCAGCTGATTCTTAGCACAGCCGGCGCGGCGATCTCGCTCCGGATGGCACGGCAGCACGGCGCCTGCAGGAGACGTAGGCTGAGAGTCGGCAGGAAAGCGCCTCCTGCGGCGGCCACGAAACTGACACTTCCTGGCACAAGAAGCCGTCGACCTTAATCAAATTCGGCAACACAGACCTATCGTCGCTTTCATCTTTCCTTTGACCCGAATAGAACAAAAAACACTGCACGGACCATCACGATCCGAATTCCGACCCCGTTGCAGAACCTTCACACCCCGAGGCAATGGAGTTCTCAGGAGACTCGATAGAGCACACGGCGAGGCGACGGCCGAGTCTCCGCCAATTAAGCGTAATGAGGTATGCATTAGCCGGCGAGGAAACGCAGGCGCGACACGCCATGCGCTCATTATGCATTTTTCATCGTGTTCCTTGTCTTTCTCTATTTCATTTTTTCCTATCTTCTTGTAGCCTCTTTCTCATTTCGCGATCGTAGGCAACAAGAAACACATGTCGGTCGTGCGTGCGCAAGTTCTTGAAGATGCGTCATTCTTAAACGCATTCTTTCGTTCTTAAAGTCCTGCTTGATGTCAGCCGATTAAGCTTAGATCGGCGTCGAGATGGAGGCTGGGGAAGAGAGGGGGGAGATGAGAGGTGTGGGGGGATGGAGATGAGAGGGAGAAAAGGAGGGCGGGAGAGGAAGGGTGCGGAAGATGTGTGGGGGAAGGGTGAGGGAGACGTGTGGGGAGAGGAAGAGAGAAGTGGAGGGAGGAGGAAAAAGATGGAAAAGGAGGTGTGGGGGAGCTGAAGGCGGGACTGGGTGAGGGGAGGTGAAGGGGGGAATGGGTGAGGAGAGGTGGAGGAGGGCATGGTTGAGGTGAGGTGGAGGAGGGCATGGTTGAGGTGAGGTGGAGGGGGCATGGATGAGGGGAGGTGGAAGGGGGCATGGATGAGGGAAGGTGGGGGGAAGGGTGAGGGGAGGTGGAGGGGGGCATGAGTGAGGGGAGGTGGAAGGGAGGTGGAGGGTGGAGGAGAGCTGGCTCATATAACCGTGCCATTTGTTTGTTTCACTCAGGGTGCATGGCGGTATCCCGACCCCGCTGGCCCCCAACCATGCGGTACACTGCGCCACCCGGGACTCACGTGCAGGGAGAGAGAGTGGGTGTAAATCTCCGTCGGTAGGTGCAGGTGTCGCTTTTGGCCTCTGCTTTTTTACATATTGTCCTCCTCTTTTACGCAATTTATTGCTTCCTTTCTTGCCCCGTGCGTTTTCTTCCCTCCCTCCTTCTCCTTCCCCTTCTCCTTCTCCTTCTCCCTCTCCCTCCCTCTGTGTGTATGTGTGTGTGTGTGTGTGTGTGTGTGTGTGTGTGTGTGTGTGTGTGTGTGTGTGTGTGTGTGTGTGTGTGTGTGTGTGTGTGTGTGTGTGTGTGTGTGTGTGTGTGTGTGTGTGTGTGTTCGCGTGTGCATGCGCGTCTGCGTGTGCCTTAGGCCTCCTAATGCCGCAGCCAAATGTGTCCATTCATCAGCGCGTCCCTTCACGAGCGCGGCCGAAGGGCTGATGCAAAGAGCGACCTCCGCAGACATAAACATCCACGGCCCTTCGGATCCGTCCAACATCAAACATTTCACTCTGTCACATTCAATTTCAAACGCCAGGTGAATCAGACCTTCTCCTCCTCCTCCACCCCGCTACCCTCACCTCCACCCTCCCCATGGTAGACATTACGCACGAGTTATATTTCGTCATGCAGCCTCGACGTGTCTCGTCCGCGTCTTCGCAATATCCAAACCGAAAGTGATGATATAAGCGGGTAATTCACTGTCGTAGATGTTACGATTGTGGCAAGTTATTAAAATTCTTACTCCGTTTATTCATTATTAATATCATCTTTGTTCTAGTGTTGGTGACAATAAATTCATGTTATAATAACTGGTGTGTATCACAATCGAGTACATTAGCATAATAAACAGCATAGGACCTCAACCAAACACTATACCCTTACCACAGTTATAGTTGCAAGACGCCATACAAAGCGAAACCGAGGTTGATATTATCATCCGCTATCACCATAACCAAGCCATAAAACAGCGATAGACACCATACCCGCCCTCACAGCAAGCCCTACAAGTGAGCTCTGGATTGGATGGACACCATACCACCCTCGTCCACTCGGTCCAACAATGGCCGTGAAATGACAAGTGTTGGGTTTCACTACCAATTAAGTTGAAATGTGGGGCTGCTCGGGCGTCTTAAAGTTAGCCCTCTTATCGTCTTTCATTTCCCGCTCTCTTTCGTCTCCCTTTTCCGTTTTCTTTCGGCTTTTATATCTCGTTTTCTGTCGCCTTGACGTACTTATCGGTTTCCTTGGCTTTTTATCGCGTGTCGTCTTTTGGCATCGGCATTCTCGGCTCTTCGTTTTTAGCACCCACTTGCCTTCCGATCCTCGCCCTCTTTCCTTTCTCTCCTCGCGGTCAACTTTCTTCCTTATCTCCACGTTCTTCTTATTGGTCTCCTACTCTATATCACTACTACTGCTACTAACAATATAATAATGATAATAACTATTCTCATTATTATTAATATCATATTACCATAACTTGTCCAATATAACTGTTATCAATGAGAATAATAACAAAGAAGGATAGTCAAGCCAACAATGACAACAACAACAATACTAATAACAGGGATCCCAATCTTAATTAGCACCCCCCCCCCCATCCCCCCGAGCCGGTGCCAGGGAGCGTGTACCCTTCCCGTACCCTTATACTTCTCATCTGTTTGGTTGTTCCGCTTGGCCCTTCCCTCTAATCGTTAAAATACCTTTTCCCTCCTGCCATTGTCATTGCTGTCTTTTCGTATTAATGTGAGAAAGAAAAGAAAAGGGGGAGTCTGTATTTCTTGGCTGATCTCCCTTCCTCTCTCTGTCTCTTTCTCTTTCTCTCTCTCTCCCTGCTTTATTTTTTTGTTTCTTTTTCTTCTTCTTCCGTATTATCTTTAATGTGGCGATTGCTATATCCGAATTTCTTCTTTCAGAACGAAGACAAATCGTACAAATTTCCCCATATTGACCATTCATTCAAATCCCTCTACCTACCTCGCCTTTTCCCTCACCCTTCTTTTTCCGCTCTTTCGCTCCTCTGCTTCTCACTCTTCTTCTCGCAATGAGTCTCACCTTAGTCATCCTTCTCCCGCACCCTTACGTAAAACCCTTAGCCCTAACAGGACCTATCTCTCTAACCTTAACTTTTCATTTCTTCCTCAAAACGAACGGCAAGACTCAATACCTCCACTTCCTTCTTCTTTCGCCGTTCTCCCTCCCCCTCCTCCTCCTCAACCACCACTCCTATCCGCTCCCTTCCCTTCCCTCCCCCTCCGTCGGCAACGTCGAAAACCCATATATTCTCACGAGTTCACGACCTCCTTTTTCCCCTCCTTCTTCCCCTCCCCCAATTCGCACTCTCGGTCCTTATTCCCTATTCGCGCATAATCTCACCACCTCCCCACCCTCCTCCCCAGAGAGCCTCCCGACGCCCCCCTTCCTCCCCTCCCCCCACGGCAAAAACGCCCTCCTCCCCCAGAACAAGTCGGCCATAACCTCCCAAGCACGCCGCTGCTGATAAGGCGCCTCATTCAACCCATTCGCTCCCGATAAGAGGCGATAAACGCGATAAGCTAAAGGCCCATAACTGTAGACAGCTCTTATGCGGGCGTGCTGTCCGTGTCTATATTTGCGAGGCGGTCGAGATAAGGTTTCGGGGCGCGAGGAAGCCTCCCGCGAGCCGAACCCTCCCGGAGGAGCGGTGGCGCGCGCGCGTATGTGTACTGCGGTCAGCAGCTGCACCGCCATTTCTCAAGGCGCGACGCGTCCCTGTCGCAGACACTGATAACCTTAATGGCTGTTCCTCACCTCTTCAACCCAGACAACCCGTACAATAGTTTTAACTGATAAGGCTCGATAAGGGGTGCCAGTAAGCCACACACAGGTGATAAGAAAAACATATTGTGATCACGACTTGAAAGGGTACTTCCTTGTGTTTGATCGTCGCTCGAGGGCATTAGTGTCAGCCCTCTGGCGGCGGAAAGAAATACTGCACGCGAGTAGTAACGCACGGACCTATAAAGAAAAAAATATGTGACCATATGCTTCGTGAATTTACGCTTTTGGGCTTTCAACTATATGACCCCGCACTTTATATAGTCTCACATTAATATTCTACCCTTAATGCGACTTTAGCGGCGAAAGCTTACGATGCTCAAACGAATTGCCGAATCACCTACATCCCCTTTGCCCTACGCATAGTCAGGGTTCCACACACCGAGGCGACTTTTCCCAAATACCGAGAAAAATATCTCACTCGCTCTGGTGACAAGGTACAAGCGAGACTAAAGAGAGGGGAAGAAAATAGCGACAGGGAGGAAAAAAGTCGCCGAGCAGAAGAAACAACAGTTGTCAGCAGATCAATCTCGAGCGAGCATCTGGCGCGAAGGGACGCCGAGGGCCGATAGGCCTGGCTTCGAAGGGTAGTTGGGATCCTGGTATTCCTGGCATGATGGCGGCGGAGCGGCGCGGCACGCTAGGGCGCCAGGTGCTCCACATGAGTTCCTCGTACATATCCTCACCAGGGATGTCACGCGAGTATCTCGCTGACTTATCCTGGCGACGGGCGCCTTTGGAGGGAATGCCAAGAGACTCCTCAACTCTGGTGACATCATACACAATAATACAATGCTGAATAAATGAATGGATGAATAAGTACGCACGTATCTGTGCTTTTGTCAGACAGACCTCTATATACAAATCTATAAGTAGACACAGTAAAGCTAGTTAGGTGAATAAATAAGTAAATAGATAACCAGAAAGGTATGCTGACATCTATAAAGATAAGGAGACCGATGCACAGATGGTTCGACAGACAGATATAGATACGGAATGAAGTTGATCGAATTCCACTCCCTCCACACCGCGCCGCCCTCCCCTCCCGCCTCAACATACCCCTTCTGCAACCCACCGCAGGGGGCGCCCCGGTGCAGGACAAATCCCCGGACACCATTTCGATTTGAAATAAATCATTTTTCAATATTCCCACACAGCTCGACATGCCTCCCAGGAACTCAGCTGTTGCTATCAAAATTCCGGCTAATAATAAAAATTCCAATCTCCCAGTATTTTGTTCATATCTACGGCCCTAGTCCCTCGGCGGTCTGAAAGTGCGCACTTTGTTTCTGGACATTAATAATACCTGGGCCCTGGGCTGGTGCGCCATGGCCGTGGTCCGGACAGAAGGGACAATCTGCATGGTGGCCAACGTCACATAATCCTGGTCTACTCGCGGGCATCAGCACAGCATGGTTTGAGCGCAATCGCCGTCGCCGGCACACCATGCTCCCTCATTACAGCAAATTTATTAACAATAATTAAAGTACTTCTAAAAAAAATATATGTAACAATAGTAGCCACCCGCACAGCATTATTATAATCCCATTCAGGTCATCCAAACAGCATGGCTGTAGCCCTAATCATAGTGAAGAACACAGCATGATCCCTGACACTATCATACTCAGCAGCACAGCACGGTCCCGACACCAGCGCCGTCCCCCGCCCAGCTCGGTGCGGCCGCCGTCGTGCATGAATCCCGCCGAGTCATCCGCCAGGAGCCACAATCAAGATCTCCCCCCCCCACCCGCCTCCCCCGCGTCACTAAGGGTCGGCGACCAAACACTGCGTGTTCCCCCTCCCCCAACCCCCTCCAAACACACTCTAAAGTATTTCCACGATGATATAATAGCATAAATGCAGCGGTGGGGGACACGTAGCCCGACCGGGGCAGAGCCACCACTCCCTGGGGAAGAGAGCCCGGGAGGCTCCGCTAAGAAGCCTCTCCGCGAGGCTTCAGCGGACGGAGCGGTGCTCAGGGGACCACGCCGGGCCGCTCGTGAGTGCTTGCTTGCTAAATCGTATGTAAATCAAGCCACGTAAAGCCTTTGCCAAAACAGGATCTTGCAAGCAATGGCAGGAAACCACCGGTGAGTCACGTGACAGTGACGTGGCTAAATGGTGGAGAAAGATGAATGCGAGGAAGACGTAGGGAAAGAGAAGGAAGAAAGAAGACGAGGGAAATAGGAGGAAGGAAGCGAACATCGGAGAGAAGAAACCATGGGACTTTTTAAATGTAAAGATTCCTGCGAGGCATGATCACTACAATAACAAAATGAAAAGATGAATAAAAAAGGAAAAAGAAAAGAACAGATAAACAGAAGTTGCCAATAAACATGAAAGTTACACATGATACACAGGAAAGGACACGCGAACCTCGAGCCCTTAACCCGCCCTGGGGGGAGGCCCTACGCACCCCGGGGGTTCCTCTGAGCGCCCTTTCATGCCTCGTCCCCGCGTCAACATCCTGCCATACAACTAGAGTCGACGCTCCCTTCGCCTGCCCCGTCGAGCTCGACCTCGAAGGCTCCCCGGGGTCGATGCGGTCGAGGGGCTGCGGTCAGGAAATCAGATCTAACATTTAAATCAATATGACAGGCAGGACTTATGAGGAGGCTCACTCAAGGAGGTTCTTATGCGCCCAAGGAATGCAAGTCGGGCAACTGGTCGCCTTTTACATGACTTGTCAAGTGCTGCCTCTCGGGTGAACTTACGCCCCGCTGATGTGCCTGTCAAGAAATAACCGGGCTAATACATACACACACACACACACACACACACACACACACACACACACACACACACACACACACACACACACACACATAAATATATAAATATATACACTCCGTACATGTATCTATGTGTATATGCATGTACCAAGCTATCCATACAGACTACATATCCAAACACCCAAACCACACCGAGGGAAAAAAAATAATAAAAATGGTTACCACTACCAACATAGATCAGGATAGACAGACAGAAACTTTCAGACATACCATACATTTGTTCTCTGACCCCCTCGCACCCATCACCACATACCTCATAAACTTACCCATCAAGCTACGCCGTTAATGAGAGCGCGAGGGAAAGCCTTCCTCACGACCCCCTCATATCAGGCCTACACGAGGGAGCAGGTCGCTTTCCTTTTGATTTAAGACGAGGGGAAAAATGGGCCAGAAGGGGCAATAGGGGAAAAATGGGCCAGAAGGGGAAATAGAGGAAAAAAAGGGGAGGGAAGGAAAAAAAATAGTGAGAAAAGGGAAGAAATTAAGAAAAATAGGGGGAATAGGGGGGAGAAAGAGGAAATCAAACGGGGGAAATAGGGGATAGAGAAGGGAAATGGGGAGGGGACGGGAGAAAAAAAGGGGTGGAGGACACGGAAGAAAAAGTGGGGAAGAAAATCGAAGTTAAAGAGCGAAATGTTTAAAAAGGAAGGGAGGAAAAGAGGGAGAAAAAAGGGGTACAAGGAGGGAGAAGGACCGTCTCCCCTCAAGAGCATCTTGGGCGGCGTCTTCGCTTCGGATCTCGCTTTTCTCCTGTTTCGAGCAGCTGTTGCGCTCCCACCGAGACCAGCACGCCGCTTTCTGCTTTGTTTACTCGGACCAGATACGAAGAGAGCTTCTCAATTATTTTATTCATTTTTTAACTTTTTTTTTGGGGGGGTCATGTTTTTCTCGCTGCGGGATGTAAATTGGCAAGGACCTCCTTGGGTTATAATAGTAGCTACGATAGTAGTATCTGTAATTGTAGAAGTAATGAAAAAGTAGTGGCAGTTTTAGAGCAGACACGTGTAATTGTTTTTGTTGTAGGAGGAATATATCATGTTATAATGATGATATGACAACCACCTTAAAAACGAGAACAACAGCAATATTGATGACGACGATTACGGTGGTGTTATTTTCCTATTTTCGTTAATCTCCTTTTATTATGCTTCTTAATTGAAGCCATTAGCGAAAAAGCTCAAGAGGAAAAACTCTAGGGTACGAAAACCACACTTCAAAATATTTTCCCAACACGGAAGTGAAAAAAAATGAAAAAAAGTAAAACAAAAGGTAATAATAAAAAATAAAAAAAATCACATGGGAATAATATACAGACTTCATTGTGAGACGTGTGGTGAGGGGTGTATGTGGCGGAGAGGGAGGGAAGGGAGGGCGTGAGGCGAGGGCAGTGAACAGACTTCCTCCTGACAAGAGCTGGCGGTTGCTGTGGTCAAGCCAGACACCTGACGGAGAGGCTGGTGAGCGACCGACACGCCTTCGCTCTCACCGCATATTCACATAGCCGGGGGTCGTGCACGTTCATTGCAACTCGCTTCATTTGTTTGTTAATGGGGCATTTATCTATTTATTTATCTGTTCTTTCATTCTTCCTTTATAATCCCATCCCATCATTTCGTCAATATTCCGCTATTTTATAAATCGTTTTTCTCTTCCCTCTTCCCCTCATCGCTCCCTTGCAACATACTGAATGCAATAAAAGCACTTGAATGAACAAAGAAACTGTAATACTGTCTAAACAAATAATTGGTCGTTAGTCTTCCCCCCCAAAAAAAAAAACTCGGTATATAAGCAAATTAAAGGAAAAAAGCAACAACAACAAAAGCAGGTAACCAGTCATACCAAAGCAAGCAAACAAGGACGGGACAGAAGCAGAAACAAATGCAAACACTTCAGTCTGAACACAAAAGACAACCTACAGACACGCGAGCAAACCCAAAGCAAACGGACGTGTGCCAAAAAGGCTAAGGAAGTACACAAAGCAGGCAAACTAAAAGCAAACAAGCACAACCAGGCAAACGAAAGCCTTCCACATTAACTGTACTTAGGTGGGGGGGAGGTGGAGAGAGGGAGAGGGAGAGAGGGGCAGAATTAAATAAGAGAGAGAGAGAGAGAGAGAGAGAGAGAGAGAGAGAGAGAGAGAGAGAGAGAGAGAGAGAGAGAGAGAGAGAGAGAGAGAGAGAGAGAGAGAGAGAGAGAGAGAGGCGTGGGGTGCAAAGAACCCGGGCGGACGCAGGCGAACCGCCGCCGCCTCTGGAGCCGCCAATGAAAGAAACTACTGAAGGAGAGAGAGCAGCCCTCTTCGTCTTACAAGGTTCCCGCTGCTCCGCAAACAACTCGCGCGACGTTCATTAATTCGCCCAAGGTGGGGGGAGGTGGGTCAGGTGGGGCAGAGGAGAGGGGAGGGGCAAGGAGATGGGGGTATTTCGTTACATCTACCCCTTCCCTCCCTTCCTCCTCCCCCGTCCCTCCCCGAGCCATTGTCTCTGGCACCTTCCCTCAGGGACAATAAATCCCCTGGGACACGATCATCAGTCTCTCTCCCCCGTGTGTGTTTGCGGGATCTCCCACAGGGGGGTCTAGAGGCTGGGATGGGGAGGAGTGTGGGGGAGATGAGCGGAGAGAGGGAGGGAGGGAGGGAGTGAGGGAGGGATGGAGAGAGGTAGGGAGAT
>NW_028234405.1:19859567-19872067 GCF_977035675.1 Penaeus japonicus | reverse complement strand
GCTCGAAGAAATATATCGCGCAGAAAGGGAGGGAAAAAAATCAGGAGGAAAAAAAAAATCAGGGCATAGGCGTATCACGTCGCATAATCACCCGCCTACCATTTTTTCTCTCTTCCTTGGGGCAAGTGGGCGCCACCCCGATCGAGCCTTCCGTCCCGCGTCACCTTCCGTCAGCCCTTAATTTTATCAACCTGCCAGGAGTTGACAGTGCTGAACAGGACACCCTGACAGGACGAAGGGTTGACAGGCCGCCCTAACAGGTCCGCTTGACAGGGTTGACAGGTCAACTGAAAGAGAGAAAGAGAAAGAGAAAGAGAAAGAGAAAGAGAACGAGAAAGAGAAAGAGAAAGAGAAAGAGAGAGAGAGAGAGAGAGAGAGAGAGAGAGAGAGAGAGAGAGAAGAGAGAGAGAGAGAGAGAGAGAGAGAAAGAGAGAAGAGAGAGAGAGAGAGAGAGAGAGAGAGAGAGAGAGAGAGAGAGAGAGAGAGAGAGAGAGAGAGAGAGAGAGAGAGAGAGAGAGAGAGAGAGAGAGAGAATTGTCACAAGTCTCGATATCGCCGCCAAGATCACTAATTACTCCGGCAGCCAATGAGCGCCCGCCTGCTTGCTACCTGCTACCTGGTACCCGCCTCATTACCGGCCGAAACTACCTCGTCAACTCCGCTCGCGAACACAAGATGAGAAAAGCCAAAAAATGAGCTCGGTCTTTTTTTTCCTTTTTTGTTGAGGGGGGACGAGTGTTTCTTCCCTCTCGCGGAATTCAGATCGCTTTACTTTGCAAGCCAAACTGCTCAAAGTTCGGAGTCCCATTATGTAAAGTGAGCGACGCCGTCCGTGCAACCGTGTGTCACTTGCTTGTGGGACGAGACTGGTCTTTGCAACTTCTTTAAATCACTCGAGATACTTTGCAGAGATACTTCTTAACTCGTCCAGCTACCTGCCTCCGCCCTTATAACGATTTCTCAAGACAATCGTACATGAAACATCAAGCTATACGGAACATAAATCTGTTGATTGAATGAAGTTGCAACACATGCTCCATACATGACGCGTAAACATATGCGAGATCCCACAGGAAAATTCTACACTCGCGAGAGAAAATTCATCGTAGAGGGAAAATGCTCAAAGAGGACTCTAAATAAAGCCAAACCCTATTGGATTTCGGTAGGGAGCGAGGATCTCTAATTGGCTACTTCCTCTCATCCCGCCGCCTCCCCTCCCTCCCCCCCTCCTCTCCTCCCCTCCTACGAAGCTGGGTGGGCGTGAGTGACACTAGTTGGACGCGGGCGTATGAAATTACCATGGCTTGGGGGTTGAAGGCCTTGGCTCGTCAGGGGGGTGGGGACGAAGGAATGGGAAGGGGTAGGCCAAGATGAAACAGGGTAAGTGGAGAGGGAGGGGGGATGGAGGGGAGGGGGGGAAGGGAGGAAAGAGAGAGAGAGTACCAGGTTAAACTCGGTCACGGGAACCGCATCGCAACACGTGTTATGCTGGCGGCCGTGAGAGCGAGCTGTTTCCGCCCCCCCCCCCTCATCACCCCCTGTCCGTCGCGGGTCTCGGCGACGCGGGGGGCCTCTCCTTCCGCCGCGAGAGGTCTGGCACTAATGACTGGTCTCACCGTAAGCAGCTGCGACGGAAGTGGCGATGCACCTGTTGTCTCGGCTTATCGAGTCTTACCTGAAACGCAAAAGAAAGAAAAATATTAAAAAAAGAAAGTAAATAAAGTCGACGCAAATGTTAGCAAATAAAGTCATACAAAAGACTCGGACACGAGTAAACAAACAACAAAGGGAAAAACAAGCAATAACACGGGACAGGGGTAATCACATCTACATACCATCATCATTTACAAAGAAAAAAATCTTTTCCTCATTTTTTACAGAAAAAAACATCATCATTTACAAAAAAAAAAGAAAAAAGACATTAAAAAAAGGATCGGCTAAATTATTCACACACACAATACCCGCGCCGCTGTCACGTCATCACGGAACTTTAAAGGGAAAATGAAAAACTCGTTTTGCTCCCGAATTCAATCCCAAATGAGGAATATTAAGAGTGATCAATGAATGCCATTACAGTTTGCAACAGCAGACAACAACTACATCTGCAACTCCCCCTCCTTTCCCTGTACCCCCACCCCCACGTGTACCTTGTCAATAACTGTGAATTTATTTATAGAAAATAGAGTACAGTTAAAGTTGTCTTGCCACTCACTGGCCGCCATGACACGACAAGCCAAACGTATCCTTGTTCTTTAAACCTTAAAACCTTTTTATTTTCACTTTTTTAAAGGAAAGGAAAAAACATCTACCGGTTATGATGTGGGCTTGATTTTTTTTCTAAATGCCATTTGTCTTTCTCTATTTCCTTCGACCATTTCTTACCTTTCCTTACCTTCGGATCACTGGCTCTCAAATGGCATCTCATTTTTTTTTTTGTCTTTTATGTTTCGTTTCACTTTTTTTAACGAGGAATCTATTACAGAAACTTCAAAGGATAGGGAAAAGGAAAGAGAAAAGGAAAAGGAGAGAGAAAGAAAGGGAGAGAGAAGGAAAATAGAAAGAGGTGCCGGATGCTCAAGGGAGGAATGAAGTATGAAAGAAAAGAAAGCAGGAAGAGAGGGAAGTATAAAAAGAGAGAATGTGTATGCGCGTGCGCGGTTGTGTGTGTGTTTGTGAGTGTGTGTGGGGGGGGGGGGGAGAGGGGTGCGCGCGCGCGCGTGCGTGTGCGTAATACGGTAAAATGAGATATACTAAAAATAAAGTTAGACCTGGAGAGAAAAAAAAGGAGAGACCGATGGGGGGGAGGGGGCTGCGCATGACACCCACATCATTACCAGGATGAGTGTTAAACACATGTTCCTTTCACGCCCAAACTAATGCCGCAGCTACAGAACACATTTACTCGCCTAAAAAACGCCACCCGGGCACACTGCTCTCCAAAGACAACCCCTCCGCCCATTTTCCCCGTAAACAAAAATTAAAATGAAATACAGGGCTCAACGAAGAAGAAAAAATAAATAAAAAGACAAAAAAAGTATCCGAAGACACGAACTAATGTTCATCTTTCTAATAACATCCTAAAGGATCCTCATCTTTGGCTCCCCTCCCCCTCCCCCCTCTTCTCCTTCCTTACCCACGTTACACGTCACTCACATTCCTTGATCCTTTTTCTTCCCTCTTCTCTCTCCTTTTCTCTCCTCCCCCCCCCCCTATCTCTCTCTCTCTCTCTCTCTCTCTCTCTCTCTCTCTCTCTCTCTCTCTCTCTCTCTCTCTCTCTCTCTCTCTCTCTCTCTCTCTCTCTCTCGTTTATTCCGTCTTTCCCAACCTCCTGTTCGTTCCTTTTTAAATCCTCTCCCTTTTCTTCCTCTTCCCTCCCCTCTCATTTTCTATTTCTCGTCCCCCTCTTCTTCCCCATTAAATCTTTCCCTTTCTCTATCTCTTTTGCCCTCTTCCTTCTCTTTCCTCCACCTTCTCCGCATCCTCCTCCTCCTCCCCCTACTTTCCTTCTACCTTCCTCATCACTTCCCCTCCTTCCCCCCTCATCCTTTCCCTCCTCGTCCTTCATCCTACGCCCCTCATCTTCATCCTCCCTTACTCCCTTACTCCCTCCTTCCCCTCCTCCTCCTCCTCCCTCTTCCTCCCCGCAACCTTGCTTCCTCGTCCCCTCTTTTTCTTGGCACCTTCTTAACTTCCTCTCACCTTCTAATCCTCCGCCATTTATCACTTAATTCTCTTTATTTGATCCCTCGCTTCCTGTTCGCTTACCGTGACGCGTTTCCCCTTTCTTCCCTTTTCTATATTTATTTATTTCCAGTATAAACACTGTCATTGATATTAATATTGTAATTATCATCTTAGAAGAGAAGAGAAGAGAAGAGAAGAGAAGAGAAGAGAAGAGAAGAGAAGACAAGAGAGGAGGGGAGAGGAGAGGAAGGAAGAGGAGAGGAAAGAAGAGAAAAGATAGAAAAGAGAAAGAGAAAGGTAAAAAAGAAGAAGAGAGAAATAGTGTATGAATGAGTGAGCGAGCGAGTAAGCGAGCGTATATTTAGTTTTCTGTGCGAGTACCTCCGTGTACATGTAAGGTCCGTGACTCGAAGTGAGCGTGAGTGTGAATGAGTTAAGTAGAAAGCGCGAGTATCCAGAGCTCGGTCATAAATATAAGGATTTCCACACCTCTGTAAATAGGCGAGTGGGCATGCGTGTGCACATACGATCACATGCAGACAAGAAAGCATACAAGGCTGTTGAACGTAAATGCAACTCGCCAACGTGACCTTCTTGTGCTTGCATGGATGATAGTAAATGCGAGGCGATTAGAGAAAGAAATTCAGTTTGGTTTCAGAATAAGAAGGCTAAATACATTTATTCGCTTATTTTCACTCTTGTCCGTGGAAAATAGACATAAATAAACAAATAAATCAATAAATGAAAAAAAAGCTTGTATTACCATCACCTGTTTCTCTAATCACTTTCTTTTCATTCTCCTTTGCCTTTTCATATATTCATTATTATCACCGCCATTCTTCTTTCCTGAATTTTCTGTTCCTTCTCTTCACTCTTTATGATTTTTTTTCTCGTCATTAAATTTTTTTTCCAAAATCTCCTTATAATATCGTCGATTCATTCATTCCTCTTAATATCATTTGCTTCACATTCTTTCTTGTTACACTTTTTGGGGTGCATGTCCCTTTGTTGTTGCATGTTTTTATGTTGATGCACAACGCTTTTAGTTATTGCACATTCCTTCCACTTTCTATTTCTCTCTCCCGTCTTCCTGTCTCTCAATACCAGATGGAGTTTAAAAGCCCTATTTCGGTTTTTCCTCTTCCCCCGAACTTCCTCCCTCTCGCCCATTTGTTGTTGCTAATATGTTTGTCGTTCTTCAGACAGTTTCCCCTCACTCCCCCTCTCCCCTCTTCACCCCTTCCCCCTCCTTCGCTATCCCCCTTTCCCTCTCCCACTTCCTCCTCCCTCTCTCTTCCTCGTTTGCTTCTCCGACGGTTTAGGGCTTTCTCTCTCTTTCTCTTTGTATGTCTGTCTGCGTATGTCTTGTCTCCCCGTCTCTCTCTCTCTCTCTCTCTCTCTCTCTCTCTCTCTCTCTCTCTCTCTCTCTCTCTCTCTCTCTCTCTCTCTCTCTCTCTCTCTCTCTCTCTCCCGTTTAGTTATTGTGGCTCCTTGATTCTTCCTTTTATTTTTACAACATTTCTTTATTTACCAATCCTCCGAAGTTCTCCTCCACCTTCTTCATTTGCAGAGTCATCTCTTGGTGTCTGAATTTAGCTTTGCGTGACATTTCCCTCTTCTTCACTCCCTCCATTTCTATTCTATTCTATTTCATTCTATTCTCCTCTCCTCTCTCTTCGTCTTCCAATACTCCATCCCCCTCTCTCCCCACCTCACATTTCTCCCTCCTCTCCCCCACTATCTCCCTCTCTTTTACCCCTTCCCTCCCCCTCTCCTACTCCATCATATCCTTCTTCCCTTCTCTTCCCCTCCTCCTTCCCCGCTCCCTCTCCCAGCCAGCTGCGAATGCCTTCCGCTCCTCCTCTTCCCCCCTTCTCCCTGATGGATGACCTCCCGAGACCGTCATCGCCCCAGCACCGTCTTCCGAGGCCTTTCCATGACCAATCCCTCATTCGGATACTCCGACCACTTTAACTCCCTCCTCGCCCCCACCCCCCTTCTCTCTTCCTTTGCCAATTCCCCCTATCATTCAATCCCCCCGATTTCTGCCCTTTCGCCTCCTCCATCTTCGTCCTGTTCGTAATGCCGGGCTCTTTCAAGACCCGTGTCCCTCCCACCCGTGTCCCTGGGCTTGACATGCCGAGACCACGGCGGGTCTTGGTTAAAAGAGCAAGGGGACACACCCTCGTACGCACACGCGCACACGCACGCACACACAATCTCTCTCTCTCTCTCTCTCTCTCTCTCTCTCTCTCTCTCTCTCTCTCTCTCTCTCTCTCTCTCTCTCTCTCTCTCTCTCTTCCCCAAATTTTCAGTATGCGCGGCACGCTGACAATGTTCCCTCGGAGTTCATAGGTCTTTAGCACGAGCGGCACCCTCGTGGCACCTTCGCGTGGGCGCAACATCCATCACTGTCGGGGTTTCCGTTTCTCTCTCTCTCTTCCTTGGTCTCGTTCGCTCGTTGTCTCTCTCTTATTCAGTTTCGGTCTCGGTCTCGGTTTCGGTCTCTCTCTCTCTCTCTCTCTCTCTCTCTCTCTCTCTCTCTCTCTCTCTCTCTCTCTCTCTCTCTCTCAAACTGCTCGATTTGCCTCGTTTATTCAGCAAAATGGCAGAATCTTGCCTTTTCACTGCTTTTGGAACGTGTAGGTGTATCAAGACAACACTTTAACATGATTTATGAGAAACATAGATAAGACAAATGGATCGCTTAGCCAAAAAAAAAAGTCTCTCTTCTCAAACGACATGACCCCCCCACCTTCAACTCCTTCCTACCCCCCCCCCCCCCCGACCCACCCTTCCGCTCGACAAGACAAACATCGTAGTTAAACCACGTCGCCAGTTATCAACAGGGAGCTTAAGCACCTCGTCATCTGAGCTCCCCTCTCCCTCCCCCCTCCTCTCTCTCTCTCTCTCTCTCTCTCTCTCTCTCTCTCTCTCTCTCTCTCTATCTCTCTCTCCTCCCCTCCTTCCTTTCCTTACCTCTCCAGGAGACCATCAAAATGTTAAGTCACCCGTAAAAAATAGAAAACGCGGACTCGGCAAAGTTGGCAAACACGGGTCTCGGCCATTTGTAAACGACTTTGAGGGGGGGGGGGGGAGGGGGGGACGGTGTAGGGGCGGAGGGGGGGGCCAGGCTGGGGGGGGGTGGGGCGGGGGCGGGGATATTAGTCAAAGGGGCGGCGCGGGGGAGTGTTTACTGGTGTCGGGGGGGGGGGGCGGGTGGGGAGGTGGGGGGGGGGTTGAGCTGCGGGAGGTGGGGAGGGTGGGGCTGAGGGGGGGGGGGAGGGGGGCGGGGTGGGGGGGTGGTGGTCTGAGGGGTGTTGGGGGACGAGCGGTGGGGGGCGTGGCGGGGGGAGCGGGTGGGCAAAGCGGCGGGGGGGGGCTGGGAGGGGGGGGGGGGGGGGGGGGGGTGGGTGGCTCGGGGGGATGGGGGGGGGGTGGGCGGGGGGGGCGGTGGGGGGGGGGGGAGGGTGGGGGCGGGGGGGGTCGGGGGGCGCGGGGGGGGCCGGTAGGGGCGGCTTTGGTGGCTGGGGGGGGGGGGCGGTGGTGGGCGGGGGGGGGGGAGAGGGGGAGGGGATGGAGGGGGGGGCGGGGGGGAGTCTTTGCTCTAGCGGACCAGGGGGGACGGTAAAGTGGGTGTGAGGGGGGGGGGTGAGGGGGCTGGGGGCAGGGGGGAGGGGGAGGGCGGGGGCGAGGGGGGGGGGGGCTGCGGCTGGAGTGGGGGGCGGGGGGGGGGGGGGCTGGTGGGGCGGGGGGTGGCGTCGGACGGTGGGGCGAGGGCGGGGCAGGGGGGGCGGGAGTGGGGACGGGGGGTAGGGGGGAGCGGGGTGGGGGCGGGGTGGGGGCGGGGTGGGGTGGGGGCCGGGTGGTTGTCGCGCGCGGTGCGGGGGGGGGGCGGGGGGTATCCACTGGGGGTGGGAGGGCAGGGGGGGGGTGGGGGGTAGGGGGGGGGGGGGGGGCTGGGGGTGGGGGGGGGGGGGGGGGGGGGGCCTAGAGGGGGGGGGGGGGGGGGAGGGCGGGCTGCCGGGCAGAGGTGGGGTAGCCGGGCGTCTGGGGGGGGGGCAGAGGAGGGGTGGGGGGCCGGGGCCGGGGCGTGGGGGGGGGCCGGGTGCGGGAGGGGGGTGGACGGGCGGGTGTGTGGCGGGGACGTCGGGGGGGGGGGGTTAGCTGGGGGGGGTAGGCGGGGGGGGGCGGGAGGGCGGGGCGGGGGGAGGCTGAGGGGGAGGGCGGGGGGGGGGAGGGCGGGCATGATGGGGGGGAACACTTCTGCGTTCTTCAGCGCCTTCTCCAGAACACAAACAAACACAGGCGTTTATTAGTCGTAAAACGGTGCGCGCAGCTTCCGTCGCGCCCGCATTCGCCTCGCATAAATCCACGGGCTGAACGCCTCTCGAAGATGAGGGGGGGGGGGGGGCAGAAGGGGGCGCTATGTGGCGAAGACGAAGAGGGAGATCACCATTCTTTCTCTCCTCCCATTGTACCACCAGATCCAACCACAATACTAACGCATAAATGAATAAATGAATAAATTTCTCTCCTCCCATTGTACCACCAGATCCAACCACAATACTAACGCATAAATGAATAAATGAATAAATAAATAAACAACCAAACAGAGCCTAAAAAAAGGTCCCCGCCCAAGACGCAAGCGCGGGCGGGACGCCGCCTGTGACAGCCGCAGCCGCGAGAATTAACGAGGGCGATGTAGGCCCAGCTGGACCATTCCTTACTGATGGCATCTGCTGACCCCTTCGATGACCCTTGCTTGCCACACCCGGAATGCTAACTACGGGCCACTTGCAACAACGGGGCAACCCTCTGCAATAAACATTAGCCCCCAAAGCAATGTAACTGGCTCATTGTGGGGAGGGGGGTTAGGGATAGGGGAAGGGGAGAGAGAGGGAAAGTAGGAAGGGGGAAGGCGGGAGAGGAAAGCGGGAGAGGGAGGGAGGGAGAGAAGGAGAGGGAAGGAGAGGGAAGGAGAGGGAAGGAGAGGGAGAGGTAGGGAGAGGGAGAGGTAGAGAGAGGGAGAGGGAGAGGGAGAGAGGGAGAGGGAGAGAGGGAGAGGGAGAGAGGGAGAGGGAGAGAGAGAGAGAGAGGGGGGGGGGGAGCAGAACGAGAGAGGTACAGAGACAGAAACACCGATACCCAAAAGCGAGAAAGAACAGTAGTTATCCCTCGGCGCAGGGATGAAAATGAACTCACCTACTACCCACTTACACTCCTTTCCCTCAAAGAAAAAATAATAATAACAACAAGTACGAAGGGCAAGTCAGTCCGCGTTAAGACCCATGGCCAGAGAGCATGTCCTGCATCCTCAGGAAACCCGAGAAAGGATCCTACGGACTGAAGACGCTGATTGAAAAACCTGGCCGAGGCGAGACAAGAAAGGACACCGCCTCGACACTTGATGATCTTGCATTAGTCCCCGAGGAGATAACAGGATAAGGAAAGGAACATGATTCATGAGGGGAAGGGAGGGGGGGGGAGGAAGGGAGGGAGGGTTGGAGGGAAGGAGGAAGGGTGGAAGGGAGGGTGGGAGGGAAGGAGGAAGGGTGGAAGGGAGGGGGGGAGGGAAGGAGGAAGGGTGGAAGGGAGGGTGGGAGGGAGGGAGGGAAGGGTGGAAGGGAGGGTGGGAGGGAGGGAGGGAAGGGTGGAAGGGAGGGAGGGAAGGAGGGAGGGTGGGAGGGAAGGGTGGAAGGGAGGGTGGGAGGGAGGGAGGGAAGGGTGGAAGGGAGGGTGGGAGGGAGGGGGGGAGGGAGGGAGGGAAGGGTGGAAGGGAGGGTGGGAGGGAAGGAGGAAGGGTGGAAGGGAGGGTGGGAGGGAAGGAGGAAGGGTGGAAGGGAGGGTGGGAGGGAAGGAGGAAGGGTGGAAGGGAGGGTGGGAGGGAAGGAGGAAGGGTGGAAGGGAGGGTGGGAGGGAAGGAGGAAGGGTGGAAGGGGGGTGGGAGGGAAGGAGGAAGGGTGGAAGGGAGGGTGGGAGGGAAGGAGGAAGGGTGGGGGGCGGGTGGGAGGGAAGGAGGAAGGGTGGAAGGGAGGGTGGGAGGGAAGGAGGAAGGGTGGAAGGGAGGGTGGGAGGGAAGGAGGAAGGGTGGAAGGGAGGGTGGGAGGGAAGGAGGAAGGGTGGAAGGGAGGGTGGGAGGGAAGGAGGGAAAGACAGAGTGAGAGAAAGAAAGAGAAAGAGACGACGACGCACGCTAATAAGCCCGGGACAATTATTGTGAGAGACAACAGAGCTAGGTTGGGCGGCCACACGAGTAGCTCCCATCCACCCCGCCCATCGCCATCCCCTTTGCCCTTCACGCCCACGCCTGACATAAGAGCCGCGACGCCCAGCATCAACAGAGGAGAAACACGAAAGCCAGGCGAAAAAGGTGGCCGGCGCAGAGGGCCTCTGTGTGGTCCCTCGGTATCACAACACGCCGTAATGGCCGGAGGGTCGCGCCGTGTCCGGAGGAGGCGAGGAAGGGGCGCGCGACGGCCCCTGTGAAGCCCGTGTTGATGGCCACTCAGCCCCCGTCAGCGCCGCCTACCACAAACAGCCCTCGAGCGACCTGGATCAACCACCAATATTTGGCTTGTCCTCCAGATGGTTCGCAGAGACCACACGCCCGCCCAATCCCCTTTTCTTTCTCTCTCTCTCTCTCTCTCTCTCTCTCTCTCTCTCTCTCTCTCTCTCTCTCTCTCTCTCTCTCTCTCTCTCTCTCTCTCTCTCCCCGGGATTCCCGTCACCTACATCTACATACTACATACATCTGTTAGTGCATCATCTCTTGTTAATCATAATCTAACAAAAACACTTAAAAGGTAAGTAATTATGATTCCATCTTTAAAATAAATCGGTTTCAACTTTGAACTCATTTTCATATAACAGATTCGCATGACTCATAAAACACCACACACAATCTCCAATAATGTTAATAATCACAATAAAAACAATACAAAAAAATCTAATAAAATCAGTCCATTCAAATGTACAGTAAGCTCTGCTACTCATCCACCCATTTCGCATCACCTGAACTAACCCACCACACGCTCAACCTAACCCTTTCAAAATGAACCAACCCTCCACCCCCCCCCCCAACCCCTTCCCCCCCCCCCCCCCCCATCTAAAACAAACAACCGGTGCTTCAAATATCGCGATGTTCAATGCCTCACCCCCCCCCCCCCCTCATTTTCAGACGGCCCCGCGCTTCACATCACAGGCAGTCTTCGAAACCCTTCATCGAAACCCCCATTGTTTTCATCCCGGGTTTCGAGCCTGATAAACTCCCCCCCCCCTAACCCCCTCTAACCCCCGACCCACCCACACCAAACGCCCGATCTTATCCCCCCAACAGGATATCACTCACCGACGGCTGATCTGCGCCCGGCCACTATTTCGCGTCAGTTACGTATGCAAATAGGTTTTCCATTCGTGTGTACGGCTCATATCAGCGGACTCGATGACGGGATAACAGACGTGAGCTTTTATATGGCTTCATCACAAATCACACGTTTGAAGCTCTACTTTCGATTATCCTGGCTGATTGTTTCTATCCCAGCCGGCAGCGATGGATTATATCTGCCCGTCTATCTGTCTGTCTATCTATACACATTCATTAATATATATGTGTTCATTTGTCTATCTGACTGACTAGCAATGGATTATTTATCTATATATCTATCTATCCATCTGTTTGTCTGTCTATCTACAAACATTCATAAACACACATCTGTTAATCTATCTAGCTTGGATTGCATATTATATGAATGGGTCCTTTGGAACATGAGGACTGTCTGTAATGAGAGGTTTGTACATAATATTCCACAGATGAATTTCATACCAATCATAAGAATTAATATTAACAATAAAAAGGAATATGATAATGGTAATAATAATCCTAATAATCATAATAATCATAATCATAATAATAATAATAATAATAAACATTATTACTGCGTTCCAAGGCCCTAAAAGTCTTAATGAAGGCCGCAAACGCCCAATTCAAAATAACTCAAATCTCAAAACTCGCTCGCCGGCCGCCTTCAAGTGTCCTTCGTCAAAGGAATGAGGAGAAGCCGGGGAGGGGAGGGGGATAGGAGGAGAGAAAAGGGGGAGGGGGATAGGAGGAGAGAGAAGGGGGAGGGGGATAGGAGGAGAGAGAAGGGGGAGGGGGATAGGAGGAGAGAGAAGAGGGAGGGGGATAGGAGAGAGAAGGAGGAGAGGGATAGGAGGAGAGAGAAGGGTGAGGGGGATAGGAGGAGAGAGAAGGGGGAGGGGGGGAAGGAGGAGAGAGAGAGAGAGAGAGGGGGAGAGAGAGAGAGAGAGAGAGAGAGAGAGAGAGAGAGAGAGAGAGAGAGAGAGAGAGAGAGAGAGAGAGAGAGAGAGAGAGAGAGAGAGAGGGGGGGGGGTGAAGGAAGGAGAGGGAGATGCGGGAGGGAGAGGGAGAGAGGACGACAGGATGGAGGAGATGGGTGATAGAGGAAAGAAGAGGGGAAGGACACCCCCAGCTCCTCTCCCCTGCCCGCCTTGCACCAATTCCAAACCCAAATCCTTCCCGTTATTCTTCATTGACTGGAATGGGTCTGCCGGCAGTTAGCAAATGTCTAACCCCTCACACTCACACGCGCGCGCGCGCAAGCACACACGCACGTGTGTGTGTGTGTGTGTGTGTGTGTGTGTGTGTGTGTGTGTGTGTGTGTGTGTGTGTGTGTGTGTGTGTGTGTGTGTGTGTGTATGTGTGTGTGTGTGTGTGTGTGTGTGTGTGTGTGTGTGTGTGTGTGTGTGTGTATGTATATGTATGTATATATGTATATGTATATATATATATATAT
>NW_028234405.1:19847067-19857067 GCF_977035675.1 Penaeus japonicus | reverse complement strand
GAGAGGGGAGAGAGAGGGGGGAGAGAGGGGAGAGAGGAGGGAAGAGAGAGAGGAGCGAGGGGAGAGAGAAATAGAGGAGAGAGAGGGACATAACGAATCAAAGAGAAAGCACAAAGAAAGAATTAACGAGGAAAAAAGAGAAAGAGAGAGCGAGAGAGAGAGAGATGGGGGTTGGAAGGAAAAAGGGAAGGACTACATGTGTGTTCAATTTGTTTACGATTTGTTCAGCTGAGAAATAGATTGTTTTAGAATGACGTCACCATTTTGAGTGGGTGACTGAAGAGAAAGGAAAAATGATAATGATAATAACTGATATCATCATTACTACTATCATTAACAAATCATTATTATTATTAATGTTATTATACGTAATGTTAATAATAACAGTAATAATAATAATGATAATGATAATGATAATGAAAATGATAATGATAATAATAATAGTAATAATAATAATAATAATAATAATGATAATAATAATAATAATAATAACAAAACAACAATAATAATAGTAAAAATAACAAACATATCAAAAACAATAATAATAATAACAATAGTAATAATAATGACAATAATAATAATGGTACCACCAACACCAATAATAATAGCCATCACTACTACCACCCTCCTAAAAAGTCAATAGGAGCGGCCGATCAGCACAACAATTAAAGCAAGAAGTCAGAAGTCAGACGCCGCCGCACTCAGCTAATAGCCCCCCCCCCCCCGGCCGCCCTAATCCGATGTCAATAGAGGGGATTACCTTGATGTCAGGACGATCAGCTTATCTTTGGCCGAGAGATAAGGGGCGGAGGGAGAGAGGGAGAGGGAAGAGGGGAGGGAGGAGGTGAGAGGGAGCTAAATTCGCAGTTCACTTCCCACACGCTGACCTTATCTCTTCTGAAGGGGGGGGGGGGGGCAGATGGGGGGAGGACAGATGGGGAACGGGAAAGGGGGAGGGAGGGATAGAGGGGGGTAGGGGTGAAGGGTAGATAGGGGGACAGGTGACGATGAGGAGAGGTAAGCCGCTTGTGACTGATGGGTTGTGTGACCTGGGTAGTGGGTACGCGAGGTCAAAGCGTGGAAAAATACACTTCCCGCTGACCTGTCTCATGTCCTGACCTGCGCGTAAAGAGGGAGGTGTCTGAGAGGGTTACAATTAAATGACAAGGGACAGGGCGCCGCGGATCCCATTATCGGGGCGCTGACCGTGTCCACCCGAGTGTCCGACCCCCGTGGGAGGGTCAACACCGGGAGGCGACAGACAGGTACGTCGCGAAGAGGTGACAGGTCAAATTAATGCGGTGCCTTCTGCCGGCCCTCAAAGTGTGTCAGACACGAGCACGGCGCCCACAGCCGCCACGCCCGAGAGGCTACACAAACACTGTCAGCCCAAAGTGCCCTTGATGAAAACTCAAGGTGGTCTAACTGCTTCGCTCTCTCTCTCTCTCTCTCTCTCTCTCTCTCTCTCTCTCTCTCTCTCTCTCTCTCTCTCTCTCTCTCTCTCTCTCTCTCTCTCTCTTTCTCTTTCTCTTTTTTCTCTCTTTCTCTTTCTCTCTTTTTCTTTCTCTCTCTCTCTCTCTCTCTCTCTCTCTCTCTCTCTCTCTCTCTCTCTCTCTCTCTCTCTCTCTCTCTCTCTCTCTCTCTCTCTCTCTCTCTCTGCCTGCCTGCCTGCCTGCCTGGACCCTAAATTAGAGTCAGCTGACTAATTGCCTCGTATCAGCCACCTAATCAAGTCGAGCGAAAGCGAGGTGAGCTCCGGGTGCCTGCTGGTGGCGAGGGAGAGGAGAGGCGCCGCCCCTACACCTCCGCGCAGAGACGTGAGGATGAATCAACCCTTGCAAGGGCCCGACACGTCCCTGCCACCTCTGCTCCCCGCGAGCGTTCCCTACATCCTGCTTACGTGACATGCAGGGAGAAAGCCTTCCCCACGACCTTAGTTTACGGAGTTCGCCTCACATATATCCGCGTCATTTGTAACCTTCAGCTGTTGCCAGCATTTCCCTCGGCCATGTTCAAAATCTCATCCGTCCATCAATTCAAAACGTTCTCCAGAAAATCCTTCCTTTCCACACGGTACAGGCGGACCACCCACCCCCTCAGACACCCCAAGCGCCGTTCCTGCATCCCTGCTTGCGCCTGCTTAATGGTGAACGTGTTACCCAGGGAACGTTCACGCACTCCCATTCCTGTGAACCAATCGCGCACCTCTCTGCCGTGCCGTCTTATCGCCTGCACTCACTTAGGACCATTTTCTTATCGCCTAGCACCAGACTCCCGCACTTACAGGTACTCGGGTTTATCATGATCCCGGCGCGGCGAGGCAAGGTGTATGAGATACAAATAAACCAATCGGTGAACTCACCTACGGTAGGTTACATTCCTAACGGAGCGGAACGCGTTAGCGCGTCTCGGCGGAACTCGAGTGGCATCTTAAGACAAGCTGCATAATCTTTACATGCTAGACTGACCCTTCTACCCCTTCTGCTCCTCCCCACTACTCCCTCTCTCCTACCACTAATTTCTCTACCCCTCCCCTCTCTCTATATGCCTGTCCGTCTCTGTCTCTCTCTCTCTCTCTCTCTCTCTCTCTCTCTCTCTCTCTCTCTCTCTCTCTCTCTCTCTCTCTCTCTCTCTCTCTCTCTCTCTCTTTCTCTCTCTCTCTCCCTCTCTCCCTAATCTTTTTGCACATCTTAACATCCTTCCCACATCTTTAAAGACATCTCGTAAGGGAATACTACCCGTTCTCAAGACGTTCGGGAATCTAATATCATAAACCTTGATCTTAGTAGAAACACGAAGAAGAAAAATAAAAGAAACTGGAATAAAATAGCGCTCTCTCAAATCCTGAAGCAAAGCACACAAGGCAGCATCCGTCCACCAGCAACCGTACATGTAGCCACCACTCAGCAACGCCTCCCCCTCCCCCCCAATACACACACATACCCTTTCTCTCTCCCTCTAGCTCTATCTATCTATCTATCTATCTATCTATCTATCTATCTATCCCTACCGGTAACAGCACTCCTCTTTTCTCCCCATCACAAGTCATCTCCCTTCTCTCCTCTCTCTATCACCGTTGACACCCCTTCCCCCTTCCCCCTTCTCCGCACCCACAGTCACCCCCCTCCACAACACCATTTACTCCCCCCCTCCCCCACCCCCGCCCCACCCCTATTCCGCAGGATACCACGGATGGAAACACCGACAACAAATTCAATATCGATACGTGAGCACATAACAAGTTTCCGAGACACGCTGACTCGCTCGGGGGAAGGACGGGGGTGAGGAGGGAGGAGGGAGGAGGGAGGAGGGAGGAGGGAGGAGGGAGGAGGGAGGGGAAGGAGGAGGGGGGGAGGAGGAGGGGGGAGGAGGAGGGTAAGAGGGAGGGGGAAGGAGGAGGGGAATGAGGAGGGAGGAGGGGGAAGGTGGTGGTTAAGGGTGGGGGAAGGAAGGTGGAGGGGGAAAGAGGGGAAAGAGGGGAGAAGAGGGAGAAGGAGAGGAGGAGAGGCGAAAAGGGAAAGAGTGAACAGGAGAAAGAAAGGAAGGAAGGAAATGGGAGGAATAAAGAGGGGGGAGAACGCGATCATCTATCAATGTCTAAGCGTTCTATATTAGCGGCGGTTCATTCGTAAACAAATCACAGAGCGCGGGCGGTGCCGGGGCCCGGGTTGCGTTGCCGCTGCAGTCGTATTGCTGACGTCATTGATGGACGAGCGGGTCTGCGGTCTACCGAGGAGTGGGGATGGAGTGGGGGGGGGGGTGCTTATTTCGCGCTTTAACATGATGGAAAAAAGGCAAACGTGATCTATCACTGGTGATGGGGACGCCATAACGCGTTATTGTGGAGCGTCAGGAAGTCGTTTCTGTAAACAGTGTGCGATGGCGTGCAAGTGTGACTGTCTTTTGATCCGCGCTCGGGCCAAGGTCGCTCGGCCTCTCTTCCTCGCCTGCCCCTCGGGCTTTCGCCCATCCCCCCTCCCCCCTCAACGCCTACACACGCACGTGCAAGCTCTTAGCGTGCCTCAAGTCTGTTCCTTACATGTATGCGCATGCATGCGGATGAATATGCAGACAAATAAAATGAATGTACGTACATATGTAAACATACATACACACTACATACATACATACACAATCACACACACACACATACTCACATACACACACACACACACGGACGAGCGCGTGAACAAATACATACATACATACATACATACATACATACATACATACATACATACATACATACACACACAGAACACATCACAGTTATGCAACAATTCATATACCCTTGGGTATACACCCTCCTCCACATTATAAAACTAATTCTCACCCTGCTGGACGCATCAGAACAAAAAAAAAGTCTCTTACCCACCCACCCCGTCAAAATAAGAAAGACCCCAAACACCCCCTCCCTCCAAAAAAAAAACTAGCACCCCCTCTCACCCTCCCTTAAAAGAGAGAAGGAGAAAGAGAGAGAAAAAAATAGAAAGAAAGGAAAAAAAAAGAGAAAAGAGTGGTACGTACAGCCTATCGTCTCGCACAGCTGTCGCCGCCCTTTCCCGGGAATCATGAACTCAAACGAGATGACAGGAAGTGATCAGCATCGATAAGGCTTTCCCCTCCTCCCCCCTTCCCCCTTCACCCCCCCCCCCCCACACACACACATGCGGCACGAGCACGTCTGAGTACTCACACTTCCCCCACACAGGAAGAGGGTGGATGGATGGTGGATGGAGGGGGGGGAGGGAGGGGAGGATGGGGACTGAGGGAGGGAAGGTAAAGTGACAAGGGCGAAGTGATGGTAGGGGAAGGAGAGAAAGAGGTAAGGCTGAAGAATGGAGGGCGGGGAAGGGGAGAGAGGAAGAGAAGGGAAAGGGGAAATATGAGAAAATGAGTAAAATTGGAAGGTAAAAGAAGGATAAAGGAAACGGAGAGAGGAGGAGGAGAGGGGAGGAGGGAGAGAGTAGAGGAGTAGAGGAGTAGAGGGGTAGAGGAGGAGGAGGAGGAGGAGTGGGGTACCTCGAACACGCGTCGAGGGTATTCACTGCTGTATGGCTTCCCTGCACGTGGCGCCGATATCCTAGCCAAAACGATGAAAATACTTAAAAAAAAAAATAATAATAACAAAAAACAAACAGAAAAAAACACGCAAATGAACGAATGAATAAAGCAATGAATATAAAATGAAAAAAAAAAACAGATGCACCGATGATGGATCCCCCAAAAAGGATAACAATTTGAATACACGGAAAACGCTTTGGTTTTGCACGGGTGCGAATTGAACCGAGTAAAAAAGGGTTAAAAACGAAATCCTCTGCAAATGAAGAAAAGTGGGCGTGAAAAGTATCCATACATGTGAAAAAGGTTGGCCCTATGGATGGATATAAGAGAGAGAGAGAGAGAGAGAGAGAGAGAGAGAGAGAGAGAGAGAGAGAGAGAGAGAGAGAGAGAGAGAGAGAGAGAGAGAGAGAGAGAGAGAGAGAGAGAGAGAGCTTGGCGTCAGAGTGAGAGCTCGAACCCGAAAATCCAATTGGTGTACCAAAGTGGGAAAACGAAAGGAAAAGGAAAAGAACGAGAGGAGGAAGAGAGGGGAAACCGGGCAGGGGGAGGGAGGGGGAGAGGGGTTAACAGGTAAGGAGGGAGAGGAAACAAGACGGGGAGAGGGAGAAAGGAGAGGAAGGAGAGGGGAAAGGGGAAAGGGGAGGGGAAGCCAGGAGGGGAGTGGGGGTGGAAAGGAGAATGGGGGAATGGAGGAGAAGGGGAGAAGGGGGAGTAGGAAGTGTGATACGGGTGGTGTCCACAGAGTGTGTGGGGAGAGGGGGGGAGGAAACGGAGAGAAAAATAAGGGATAGGAGATAGGAGGAGGATGATAAGGAAGGGTGGAGAAGGAAGAAGTGGAGAAGGAGTAGGAGGAGGAGGATCCAACAACGAAAGGAAAGGAGAGAAGGAGAGTTACTGGGGGAGTCATTGCCGGTAAAAAAAAATGAGGACGGAAGAAGGGAAGAATAATTTCGGGACGAGTGAAAATATAGAATTGGGCAGTGGTGGTGAAAATGGGGAAGAACTACTGATGGTGAAGATTAAGAAAGGAAAGCAGGGAGGGAGGAGAAAGAGAGAAGGAGAGGAGAGAGGGAGGGAAATGATGGAAGAGGAAGGAGGGAGATGATTGAGGAAAAGGGAGGGGAGGAGAAGAGAGAAGAAGAAGAAGACTTCTTAAAACGAAATTAAAAGAATATTAGGATTAGAGGAAAGAAAAGATACAACAAGAGAAACAGCAAAGCAACAAATAACCAAGAAAGAAAGAAAGAACGAAAGAGAGAGAGAAAGAAAACGAAACAAAAAGACGTGGTAAAAAGAGAATCAACGCAAAACAGGAAACGCCCGCCCGCCCACCCACCCGACGACGACGAAGCCGCCGCCCCCAGCCAACGTGTCATCGGGCGGGTGGGCGGGACACGGCGGGCGGCTGGCACAGGGACGGGCACTGTGTGGAGACGAGATTGGCGTGTTGATGCATTGGAGGGGAGGGGGAGGGGAAGGGGAAGGGCCAAAGGGGTGGAAGAGGGGGAGGAGGGGCGAACGGGATGGAGGACGGGGGGAGGGGGAGGTGACGGGTGATAAAGAAAGCAGTAATATATATATTTTTTCCCATACAGGTTTTTTTTCCAACAAAGGGGCAAAGGAGTGAAAACAATAATCCTAAAATAAAAGAGAAGCAAATATTGGAAGGAGGGAGAGAGAGAGAAAAAGAGAGAGCCGAGTAAATACCAGTACCCAACAACGGGTATCGTACCACAACTTGATACCCCCCTCCCCCCTCAATCCCCAACCCCAAGTGACCCCAGCGGCACTCACGCTAAACAAAAGCAGCGCGCGAACCGTTCCAAGGTCCATAAACCCATTCTATCAATAGAGGGATCGCATGTTGCAAACAATAAGCGTAAAAGTAAAACAAAAAATGTTGCAACCCAAGCCCGCAACTCCCTGCACTACGGAGGAAAAACAGCAGCAAATCATTTTCGACCCCTTCCCCCCTTTCCCCCTTCCCCACACCCCTCCCTTACGCACAATCGCTAGCACCGAGCCAGGTGTCTTACTGATAACTGCCAGGATAAGAATGGCACACTTTCGCAAGCGCATGTGAACCCACGAATATACGTATATACACATACATACATACATACATACATACATACACACGCACGCACACATGCAGACTCAATATCATATCATATCCGTCAGCATGTAAGATGGCGTTTGCCTTGTCTAATCACTTCATTTAATCAACACAACTCAAAATAATGTTCTGTGATTTTCCTACATTCCTCAATGTCGAAATCTCGACATTCAATCTCCTCTCACATATTTTTCCTTGATTCTTTTATCATTTTTTTCTTATTATCTAATCATCTTTGGAAAAAAAAAGTTTCGTATTTCCTCTCCTCATTTCGCTTCTTTCCTTTGTCTCTGCATTCACCCTCCTTAACCCCTCCAGTCTCCCCTCTTACTTCTCTCCCTCCCTCTCGTCTCTCCCTCCCTCTCGTCTCTCCTTCCCTCTCGTCTCCCCTCTTACTCCTCCCTCGCTCCCTCTCTGTCTCCTTCTCCCCACGTACACGAGGTCAGAGGTCGCGCGGGTCACAGTTATGCAGATGAATCTATCAGCGTTTTCCCGCACGCAATATATTGCTCTTACAACGGCATCCATGGTTCCTTTCGCCCCCCCCCTCCCTCCTCCCTTTCCCTCTTTCCTACCTTCTTCCTCCCCTCCCCTCCATATTTCCCCTTCTCCTTCCCACACCCACCCCTACCCTCTTTCCATCCTCCCCCTTCCTCCGTTTTCCTTCTTCCCCTACCCTCCCTCCAATCTCCCCCCACCCTTCCCCTATCTCCCCTCCCTCCTCTCTCTACCCTTCCTCTCTCTCTCCCTCCTCCTCCCCACTCCCTTTATCAATTGAACAGACTTTCTGCATCTTCATCGCATAATCTATCCTCTACTCCCCCTCCCCATCTTTCTTTAGGGGGAGGTGGAAGGGGGGGGGAGAGGGCAAGACGGCAAGTGAAGGAGTTCGAAGGAATTCAATTTTTTACTCTCTTGGATTACAATAAAGTTATATACAAAAAGAGTGAACTCCACTTGGATATAGAACAACACAAAATAAATTAAAAAGTTGGTGTAACTGTAACCTATCATCCCCGCCTCCTACCACCCCCACCCCACCTATTCCCCAAACCCATAAACCAGATTTGCAAACAGTGTGAAAGTGTGGGGGTGGGGGTAGGGGGCAGGGGGGAGAGAGGGAGGGAAGAACGGAGAGGGGAAGGGGGGGGAGAGAGAGAGAGAGAGAGAGAGAGAGAGAGAGAGAGAGGAGAGAGAGAGGGAGGGAGGGAGAGAGAGAGAGGAGAGAGGGGGAGAGAAGAGAGAGAGGGAGAGAAGAGAGAGAGAGGGAGAGGAGAGAGAGAGAGAGAGGAGAGAGAGAGAGAGGAGGAGGAGAGAGAGGAGAGAGAGAGAAGAGAGGAGAGAGAGAGAGAAGAGAGGAGAGAGAAAGAGAAGAGAGGAGAGAGAGGGAGGAGAGAGGAGAGAGAGAGAGGAGGGAGGGAGGAGGGAGGAGGAGGAGAGAGAAAGAGAGAGAGAGAGAGAGAGGAGAGAGGAGAGAGAGAGAGAGGAGAGAGAGAGAGAGGAGAGAGAGAGAGAGAGAGAGAGGAGGAGAGAGAGAGAGAGAGAGAGAGAGAGAGAGAGAGAGAGAGAGAGAGAGAGAGAGAGAGAGAGAGAGAGATAAAGACATATAAAGAGAAAACGAGAGCGAGGGAGAAAAAAAGGAAAAGAAAAAAAAAACATCTAACCTTTCCAAACCGGCGAATAAAATATCAGTCGTGAGGCTCTGTGTACTATCTGGATCAGCCGAATGGGAATAAAAAAAAGAGAAAAGCGAGAGAGAAAAAAAATACACCGATAAGGTAAACTGATATACGCCTCTCGGGTTGTGCATTGTCTGAAGACCCGGATCTCGGATACATACTAACATACATACATACACGAATACATACATGTGTGCGTACATCCCGTATATGCATAAATGTATGATTCCATGAACAACTACACAAAACATCTAATTCTAGATTTATGAAGACTAATCCCTCCACGAACTATAAACCGCAACCATAGTAAACTGAGAGATCTTAGAAAGAAGAAAATTCTTCGTCCTCTTCCACCTATGCATCCTTCTTCTACCTCTTCCTCCCTCCTCCTCCTCCTGATCTTTCTTTCTTTATTTATTTATTTCTTTCAATCTTCCTTCCTTCCTTCCATCCCTCCTTCCTCCCTCCGTCGCCAGCCAGCCGTCGCGAAGAAGCCCGAAATCTCCCTGAAGACGGACACAGGGTCGCGTGATCGCCTCCTCCGTAACAATGGCGTATCAGATCCTTAACCTTTCCTCTCGCATTGCAATTGTCCGAAAGATAATGCTCGCAAAGTCCAAACTATTCAACTATGGGGACGGGGATAGATATATGGGTTACGAGGGGAGAGGGGGAGAGGGAGAAAGAGAGGGAGAAAGAGAGGGGGAGGGGGAGAGGGAGAGGGGGACGAGGAGAGAGGAGGGAGGGAGGGAGGGGGAGGGGGAGGGAGGGAGGGGGGGAGGGAGAGAGTGAGAGATATGGAAGAGAGATAGAGAGAGAAAGGAAGAGAGAGAGAGAGAGAGAGAGAGAGAGAGAGAGAGAGAGAGAGAGAGAGAGAGAGAGAGAGAGAGAGAGAGAGAGAGAGAGAGAGAGAGGAGAGAGAGAGAGCGGGAGAGAGGGGGAGAGAGAGAGAGAGAGAGGAGGAGAGAGAGAGGAAGAGAGAGAGAGAGAGAAGGAGAGAGAGAGAGTAGTGAGATATGAGAGAGAGAGAGAGAGGAGAGAAAGAGCGCACGAGAGAGCGAGAAAGAGATGGAGAGAGAGAGAGAGAGAGAGGAGAGAGAGAGGAGAGAAAGAGAAAGAGAAAGAAGGGAGGGAGGGAGGA
>NW_028234405.1:19829567-19834567 GCF_977035675.1 Penaeus japonicus | reverse complement strand
GGGGGGAGAAGACAAGGTGGCGGTTGTTACGGGGAGGTTAGAAGGAATGATGGGGGGATGGGGAGGAGGAGGGGAGAGGAAGGGAGACATAAACAGTGCGGGAGAGAGGGAAAGAGGGAGATACATATGGATTAGGGGTGAGGGAGAATATTGTAAAATATCTCATGCCTATCCTTCTAAAGAAACCTCTATGACAATCTATGGAAACATAATGATGACCTTCAAACCAAGAATTATAAACGAATAAAAAACCCTTCCTTAAAAAAAATAATAATAACTACACAATCCAATCAGTAAAATAAATAGAAAACAACCCTTTTCCATTACTTAAATTACGCAACTCGGAACAGCCATCGGGAGATTCAGTCTCGGACCCCCTCTTCCCTCTAACACCATCCCTCCTCTACGACCTCCCCCCTCCCCCAGTACCTCCCTTTCCCTACTCCCGCCCCTTCCCCACCATTCTTCCTTCCCCTCCCCTCCCTTCCCCCTCGTGCCCCTGATGGTCGTAATTTAATCATCGGATATTTCCCTAACACTCTAATTGTTCATAATGCTCTTTACGGCGGCGATCATACAATGTCACGCATCTGCTGCAGACGTAACGAGGCATTGTGTAGGTCGTTAACAAAACACTCTTTCCGCGCTTTTAATAACAGAATGAGATGACCCTTTCCCGGCCCCCCACCCCCCCTTTCCCTTTCTCTCTCTCCTCACTCTTACTCTCACTCACACACATCCACTCATTTCTTTCTGTCGTTACTTTGAGTAACTTGTGTGTGTGTGTGTGTGTGTGTGTGTGTGTGTGTGTGTGTGTGTGTGTGTGTGTGTGTGTGTGTGTGTGTGTGTGTGTGTGTGTGTGTGTCTTTTTCCGTCTCCGCTCCAGCCGCGCACCTGCCCTCTCTCCCACCCTCCCCCGCTCTCCTCCCCACCTAAATTGTCATTTCACAAACCTCCCCTCCTTTTCCCCTCGACTTGAGCAAAGGCAGCAACCCAGACCCATTCCTAGCATCTGGCGCACGGAATTTACTCTCAAACATTTGATAACTCTACTAGAGGAAGAAAAAAGTCGTGGGCTCCGTTATAGGCCTAAATCCCCTCCCCGTCACCCACCCTAGTGACCCCCTCCACGAAATGTAATATCAGCCGGAAATTATATTCTGGTGGCCAGCGAGCGACTGACTGAAGCGAACGGCCCGGCCTGCTTCGGTTGACGACCTTGTCAAGCAAAGACCTACAATTTCGCCAGACACTATTTCCTTTTATATATGTAAAAAAAAAAAAGAGAGGGAGAAGAAGGAATGCCTTTGTTTCCCTAATTGAAGGTGTCTGTTGATATCATTATATTGCTTTTCATAACAATTTGATAACATCAAAAGCTTTTCTGTACTACGAGGCAATTTAGCGCATCAGTTTTTGATGTTGGTGATGATGTGATGATGATGGTGATGATGATGATGATGATGACGATGGTGATGATGATGACGAAGACGTGACATCTTCCCGTCGACAAGGCAAAACCATCCTGGCAATACTCTTCCTCCAAAGAAGATCAACACCGACACGAAAGTAGCAAGACGCCCAACGCCGAAATGCACCCGATAGTCCTCGCTGCCTCTTCCTTTAGCACCTCTTCGCCGGACACTACGACACGAGGTGCCACGGGTCAGTCTTGCGCCGCATTCGATTCAACGGCTAAGCGTTAACGGAGGCAGCTTACACTTACTCAAAAGGGGGGTGGGGGTGGGGGGGGCTCATGCACTGAAAGACCTTGACGGCATCGCTAACATTGGATGCAAGTTCAGAAAAAAGAAAGGGAGAGGGAGGGGGGGGAGAGAGGTGGGAGAGTGTGAGAGGGAGAGGGAGGGAGGGGAGAAGTAGGGAGAGTGTGAGAGGGAGAGGGAGGGGAAGAGGAGGAGAAGAAAAAGGAGAGGGAAAGGGAAAATGAAAGGGAGAAACGAGAGAAAAAGAGGAAAGGCGAAGAGAGGATACCAGAGAAATAAAAGCGTAAACAGAAATATAGAGCATAGAAAGAAACCGAAAGGCTGAGAGGGGGATACGCGAGAGCAGAAGGGAGGACTGAGAGAGAAAGAGAACACAGAAAGAAACGCAAACAGCGCGGGCGAAAAAAGGAGAGAGGAAATAACTCACCCTTTCCCCCGAAGGATGAAGGCATTGCTGCAACCCCGCCTTGGCCACCGTAGGATAACAAGCAGCTGGTCGACGGATGTAACCCAGTGCCGCAACACATTCCGAACTTGCCCCAACGCAGGGCAAAATCACCCTTGCGCCCCCGTGTCCGACGATCGAATTCGCCATAGAGCGTATGCCATTTGCTCTTTTAATGTCAAGATGCGGTGATAACAGTCGTCGAGAGGCGGAGAGAATATGATAACTAAGTTATCTCGGTCGGAGGAGCCCCCGCGCATTCTGTCACCCAGACGCCACGATACCCAGCGTCGTAAACCGTAATTCAACATTAGCACACTTCGATGCTGACGTTTAAAAGGGCAGTGATAGATTCGTACCGCTGAGCGCGTCTTCCACTCTTTGTCAACCGCTAGTACATAAAGGAGTGGACTGTGTGGAGCCCCAACGTCAACGCACTGACGATGCATCGCACGACGCCGCAGCGTAGAGACTGACCCTCATTTTAAGATTTTGCGTCACTCGTAAGTCACTGTTTTATCTTCCGGTCGCAGGGTCCTCGAGAAGGGCGAGGCGCGGCGTGTGGAGAGGAGAGTGAATTGGGGAGGAACTCGGAAGAACGGATATAAGGTGGTAATGATGATGATGATGATGATGATGATGATGATGATGATGATGATGATGATGATGATGATGATGATGATGATGCAGAGGATGAACTCGAGATACGTCCGAAGCTTGATAAAGAGAAATATAGAGAGAAAGAAAGAGAGAGAGTGATCGTCGCTTTTCTTTACATGGATGTTGATTCATTACCAAGCATGATAAAAACAGTCCCATCACACATCATCCGCTACTCCTACAACCCCTACCAACAACAACAAAATAACACGAAGGCAACAACAACAACAAGAGAGCCATAACCCAAGACGGAGCAAAGAATCTCGCCCGCCTCCTTAAGGAAAGAGAAAGATGCAAACGGTGTTCAGGAGCGGAGAATGACAGCTCCAACCGGCAAATAAGCGCTCATTTAGCTCGGCCGACGTTTAAATATTCTTAAGGTTACCATAGTGACGTGTACAAATAGGATTTTCCCACGGTCGGGAAAGGCCGCGCTTGTGTAAACGCTCAAGCAGGTGAGGTCAGGAGGGAAGGGAAGGGAAGGGAGGGGAAGGGAGGGGAGGGGAGGGGAGGGGAGGGGAGGGGAGGGGAGGGGAAGGGAAGAGAGAGGAGGAGGGAGGGTAAGAAAAAGGGAGGGTTTAGATGGATGGAGATAATGAAAACGGGGGGATGGCTGGAGAAATGGGGGCTGGAGGTTGGAGAAAAAGAAAGATAGAGAGGCCAGAGTGAGGGAGAGAGAAAGGGACAGGGAAAGATGGGAGAGTGGACGGGGGGGGGGGGTAGGATGGGATAGGATGGGATGGGATGAGATGGGATGGAATGGGAAAGGAAGGGAAGGGAAGGGATGGGAAGGGTAGGGAGGAGAAGGGAAGGGAAGGGAAGAGAAGGGTAAGAAGGGGAAAGGAAAGGGAAAGGGAAAGGGAAAGGGAACAGAAGGGAAATGTTGGGAAGGGAGGGAAAGTAAGATAAAAGAAAGAAAGACAAGGAAGGGTAGATGGGGAAAGAGATAGAGGTAGGAATATAAAAGAGGGGGTGGGGGGGGAAGAAGGCAAAAGGTCAACACTGACACAGATATATACAAAGAGGCAAACGGATATACTGACCGGTAAAAACACTGACACAAGCAACAAAGCAAAACAAAAAAAAAACAAAAAAAATCGATCTCTAAACGGAAGGTGTCGATCCGTTCCTCCCTCCTCCCCTCCCCCCCCCCCAATCAACCCCCTCCCCTCTCATAAAGACCCAGCACAAAGATACAAAAGAACTCACAGCCGCGCATAATTATTCGCTTCTAATCACCTAATCAAATGCCATCGACTTGTAAATCGCTTCAGCAGCATCGTCGTAAAGCCTGGAGATGAGAAGGGGGGAGGTTGGGGGTTGGGGGTTGGGGGAAGGAGGAGTCGGGGGGGAAATTGTAGTAGTAGTCCCAGCTAGCAAAACAAAAATATATGATAATGTTCTGGAATATAAATCCACGATTAAAGAATATTAAACAAAACAAGACACGGAAAACAAACGACAAACACAACAAATAATACAAAGTCAAAACTAAAAATGTGCAAGAGAAAACCAGCCGTGGACTTCCTCCCAGGTGCCTCGAGCGCAGCGGAGAGCCATTGAGAGGAGCCACCGCCGTCTCCCAAGGGGCTCGCAGGCGGCGCACACTCCGCGGCCGGGAACAATCGGATCCATCGGGAGCCGCCGGCCCATCAGATAGACACCCCGGGAGTCCTAATATGGCGACACGGGCACCGGCATCCCGGGTGCGGAGAGAGACACCCCGAGACCTTCCGTGGCTGATCTGCCGCGCGATAGATACGGCTCGCGCTCGACGGACCCGCGGGGCAAAGCAGCATAACCCCAATCACTCTCTCTTTCTCTCTCTCTTATTCTTTCTCTCTATCTCTCGTTCTCCTTATCTCATTTTATATCATTCTGGTTTTCTCTCTTTTCCAATATCATTGCTTTCTTTCTTTTTCTTTCTATTTTTTCTCTATGTCTTTCTTTCTTTCCCACCTTCATTCTTTCTCTCTCTATCACCGCATGAAATAGAAAAGGGGACCCCCCAGGCCGTAAATCCCTACTAATCCCAGCGTTTGCTCAGGGATTACACTTATTCTGACACGCCGCACGAAAATTTTAGGGGCCATTTGTGTCAATACTGGAGGAGGATTTTTGCGCGATTTAGGCCTACGAGCGCCTGAATAGGTTCGATGGGGGGGAGGGGG
>NW_028234405.1:19799567-19824567 GCF_977035675.1 Penaeus japonicus | reverse complement strand
AGCCTTATCTTCTCCCCCAGTACACCTACTAATGCATCTGATACTGACCGCATCAAACATAATTGGCTTATTTCCTCACTCCATTACGTGTTAGTCTCGCCCATACTGTAATCCCATTGGTTCATTAACTGCCCTCCCGCTGTGAAAAAAAAGCTATGATGGTCGTAATGGAACACACGCCCAAAAAAGAGAAAGGAAAGGAAAGAAAAAACTTTCCCATTTCAGGGGGACCTTCAGACTTGTGCAAAGTCTCCCGTCCACGAAAAAAGTTTTTTAAAGGGAGGAGGGTCTCGTGTTAAGGGAAGAACGAGGAAACTATTTCGAAATTAAGGGCGAAATAAAGGGTGGGGTGATGGGGCGCAGTGGGGGGAGATCGTGTTTCATGACGGGTTGCTTAGACGGCTAGATTTGAGGCGCCGCGCCGCGCACAATTGAGAAATATTCGAGCTCTTCCAGGGAAGTCATCGTGGACATGTTTTATGCTTGTGAAATAATACAGAGAAAATTAGTCTATAAAAACAAACACAAATATTCATATACAATAGAAATATACCCAAATATAAACAAAAATATATACAAATAATAACAAAAGAAAGTACATAAAAGCGAGAAAGAAACCAGCTTACTTCCACGCATCTTAATAAGTACATTTTGGAATAGTTGGTAATTTAAAGATATCCTTCGAACAAATGATTCGATAACAGGATTTCCTCAAATAGACAGAAAAAAAAGCTGAAGCGACCGCAAGAAAATCGTAGAAGAAACTCCACCCGAAGACATATTGGCTAATGAATCAATCGGGCGGTTAAGTGATGGTTTCCTTGTAAGTCATCTTGTTACGGTAATTGCTTCCCTCAGCCAATACGCCCCCCCCCCCCATCACTCTCCCTCTGCCCCCCCCTTCTCTCTCTCTCTCTCTCTCTCTCTTCATCTTCCACTCTCTTTGCTTCTCCTTTTCTTTCATCTTTACCTATCTCCTTTCTCCCACTCTCACTCACTCATTCACTCACTTTCTCTCCCCACAGACCTACTCTCTCTTCTCTTCAATATTTCTTGTATTTTCTCTATTTTCCCCCCTCTCTTTTCTTCCATTCTCCTCCCCCTTTATTCCTTACTACCCACAGCGTCTTAATTCGTCCTTCATCACTCCCCAGCCTCGTCTTGGCTCATCCTGCACTCCCCCTCCCCTTTCCAATGCCCCCTCCCCCGCCCTCCCTCCACCTTGCTCAGGATTTTCAATCAACGTCTTCAGTCCCGGGATCCTTTCTCGGTTTCCCTTGGACGCAGGACATGCTTTCTTGCGTGGGATGTTAACTAGGACTGACGTGCCCTTCTGTATTTTTGTCGTGGTTTGCATAACTCCATTTCCATTTCGGCGCTTGGGTACTTTCCTTGTCTTCTTTCTCTAACTTCTCCTCTATTTTCTTTCTCTCTCTTCTCTTTCTCTTTATCTTTCTCTCTCTCCTCTCTTCTCTTCTCGCTCTCTCTCTCTCTTTCTTCTCACTCTCACTCACTCAATCTCTCTTCTCACTCTCTTCTCTCTCTCTTCTCACTCTCTTATCTCTCTCTTCTCTCCCCTCTCTCTTTCTCTTTCTCTCTTCCTTCTCTCTTTCTTTCTCTCTTCCCTCTCTCTTATTTTCGTGAATGTGTTTGCTTGCGCTTTTATCCATCCCTTACACCATCACTCTCCCTCTTTCGATAATCTTCTTCCCGTTCCCCTCCCTTTCCCTTTTAAAATCCACCTCCCCTTCATCACCACTTTTCCTTTTTTCCTCTGCTTTAACATCCTCTTCCCCTCTCCCTTTCTTCCCGTTTCTTCTCTCGCGCCGGTCTGCCCTTTAGGCCTCGCCAAGGATTTCCAAACTTTGGAATACGCGACAGTCCGGAAAGCGAGCGCCTTGAGAGTGTCCTTCTCTACTCTACCGTGAAAGTGTGGACCCAAACCAAATCTTTATAGCCTTTGAATGTATATACACGTACGAACGCGCGGGAGTGTGTGTGGGGCAGGGGGGGGGGAGTATACACATACACACACACACGTGTATGGATGGTTGGATGGATGGATGGATGGATGGATGGATGGATGGATGGATGAATGGATGGATGGAAGGATGGAAGGAAGGATGGGTGGACGGATAGACAGACAGTTTCTATGAAACACACACGAATAAATTAGAATGTCTGAGGAAGACAACCCCAGGCTCTTCTTCTGCCATTATTCCGATCTGAAAATCCCAAATGCCTGGATTCTCGCCACGAACGCTTCTCCATCAAGCAGATGAAAGCAGTAAACAGGCAACCCTTTTTCTTCTTCTCCGCCTTTCGCCGACCCAGAATTTTCGTTTACACTAGACCGCTATAACCTCCATTGTGTCGATCGTCATTTCAGCCGAGTGTATCTTCCCCCTCCCCCTTCCCCTCTCCCCTTCCCCTCCCCAGGGACACCTACCTGTGCACACAATAAGAGGGGTGAAGGGGCGTGTCTTCCTCCCCTCTGCCTAGCCTGCTGGCCCCGCCCACCTCCCACTAAGTCTCCTTATGCCCTCGTATATCTTGTAAAACAATGGTGGTCTTGCACGGGGAGGGGTGAGTGTGATGGTACCAGGGAACGGTACCAGGCGACACGTACCTCCGTGCCCACGTACCCACGGCCGCATTAGTCTTGCTAATAGAGCTCATCCGCACGTGGAAACCGTACGGGAAAACCTGCTCTAGCTGCACCAACCCTTTCGGCTCTTCCTTGCGCGCGCCTCCGACCACCGAAGGTATAAGCTCCAATTTCCAAAGCAAAGATTCTAATAACTCGCGAACACTGTAGAGGCGCCATAAACCCAGGCCGTGAATAGATTGTTCGGGGAAGTACGTTCGTTTGTTTTTCCTCCTCTCACCTCCCCCTCTCCCTCTTCCCCTACCTCCCTTCCCTCCTTTACACTACTCCCTTTCCCTCCTCTCCCTCTCCCTCTCTCTCTTCTTCCTCTCCCCTCCCCCTCTCCCTCTTCCCCTACCTCCCTTCCCTCCTTTACTCTACTCCCTTTCCTTTACCCTCTTCTCTTCTCTTCTCTTCTCTTCTCTCCTCCCCTCTCTTCCCTCCCCTCCTCTCTCCATCCCAATTCCCTCCCTTCCACTACCTGCATAAATATGTGTGTGTATTACTCGCCTTCATAAAAATAACCCACTTTAATATCTATTCTAATGAAGCAGGTGCGTCGGAGGATCTGCCTTACAGCTGACCCGTCACTCCGGAGGACCAGAGCTGAGCACCTTACGAGGCGGTCCTGGCGACGTCTTTGCTGGTCCTCCTCGCGACGAAACGGACCCATCGCGAAATGCAATAAATGTCCCCTATGAAGTTGACGTTTGGGATATACAGATGCTGGAAGTGAGTGAGTGAGTGAGTGAGTGAGTGAGTGAGTGAGATAGAGAGGGAGAGAGAATAAAAAAAAATAAAAAAAATAACGAGCCACACACAAAAAACAAGCATATGGCCACCTCATCCTTTCGAAGCCTCCAACAGTTCTTTTTCTTATCTCGCAAAGATATTCTTTCTCCTTTAGCCCCATGTCTGTGAATGCTGCAAGGGCTCATTCCGGATCGGGACAACCCAGTCAACGCCGGGGAAAACTGAGGCGGTTTTATGAGGAAGAGGTGACGCAACTCGGCGCGCTTTCCAATGGGACAACTTTGGCGGGCTACTCTCATGAAGACAAACATTGCTGCGCTGCTTCAAATAGGTCATTTTTTTCTTTAAATGGGGTTGATACCGCCGCGAACGACGTCCTTGGTAGAGGGACTTTAATTAAGAAATGATTTGGACGTATAATTCTTTGTGTTTTGTTTTCTTTCGAGCTCGCATTATTCTTTTAAAAAGCGGGACAGTTTAATTGGCTCCGCTAAGAAAAGAACCCGCCTGTACTGCTTGTACTAATCAAGTTCCGCGTGTGTCTTTGTGAGTGGACCAATTACGGGGTTCGAGAGGAGAGCGCATCAAAAGCGAGCTTGAATGGCGCTCGCTTCTCACTGAGCTCTCTCGGCCCGAAGGGAGCTTCATGACGCACTCGGTCAGATTTTCTTTCTTGGGAGTCAGCTCTACGTTACGCGTCGAGAGAAACCGACTTCGCGCGGGGCTATATTAGGGGCTGGTCTTATGGGCCTGCCTGACGAGGTCCGACTGTGTGAAGTGCTTTATGAGTACAGCCGGCTTTGGGGCAACGGTTACATCTCCCTCTGCCTTCTTTAACCCCCCTGCTGGCGAGGGCACGACAGACACTGGGCATCAAGACAACCGGAGAGCAATAAAAGGGCAATAAAACACTTGAAACAGTTTGCAACGTTGCAAAGAAACTTGACTTGCTCACACCCAGCGCTTCGCATCTCTATCCAGCTTTCCAGCTACTTGCCAGACTATTAGTCCAAATAACCTCACTAGTAAACCTGCGCAAAGGGCATCATCAACTGACCACCATCAGTGTGGCACTTGCACTCGACAAGCGTGACACTGTAACACCTTGGCACCATTATCGTCAGTGCATCTATTTGGCTTCTCACCACCGTGGCTCGAGACAATTCCCGTGGCATTCTCGAGGTAAAGAAAGATCTCAGCGACGCACCCGCCTGCCTGTCCGACGAGCCAATCACTTTCACGACCCTAATGCACAAGCCATTCACAGGCACTAATACCTTGCATCCTGCCAGCTCTCCCCCTCTTTCCCTCCCTTTCCTTGATCTCTATCGCAGATTCCCTTCTTCGAGCTTTATCCTTCGTCCCTGTCGGTTCCCTCTTGACCCCGCAAGCAGCACCGAGGAAATTATCCCGCGTGGGTGCTAATGGAAGCGCTGGAGGTGCCGACGCCGCGGCCATCACTGGAACGAACTCCCGCAACCCGCAATCACCGACAATATAGATGCGGCCCTTTGAAGCATAGCGCTCGAACCCGCGGCCGCGACAGGGGCGAAAATCCGTGAGCAACGCGCAGGGAATCCGCCCTTGGAGGATGTCCGCCAGACCACTAAATCCTCGCGTATGAACGGAGTCGGTAAAGGACTGCATGGGTTCCTTGCGGTACTCGCTCCGTTGCTTATTCTATGCCTGGATGATTCATGACTTAATTATAAACCGTACCAGCCTAACACAGCGCTCGCTCCTATATTTACAGCCCGGCGGGAAACAAAGGCCGGCGGGAAAGCCATCTTGCAGCGCGCATCACACGGGATTAATGCAAGTTGCAGAGAAAAACAATTATGGAAGAGAGAGAAAAAAAGAATGAGAGAAAAAGAAAGAGAGAAAGAGAAAGAGAAAGAGAAAAAGAGAGAGAGAGAGAAAGAGAGTGCGAGAGAGCCACCAGACCATAATGGTCCAAGAGAGCAATTATTAAAAACGGTCTATAGCCCGGTAATCGCACGCGCGCCTTCCTATTGAATCTCGTAACGGCTCTCTTGGGAGCTATTTTACCGGCACAAAGAGGGGGAGGGGTGGGAAGGGGTGGCAGAATGGGGAGAGAGTATGCAATCTGAAGAGCTCATTTAACCACCGATGTAATGTGATGAGGGCTGCAACTAAGCTTATTTGCAAAGGTTGCCACTCCATCCCGGCAACCGCACACGCACACACAGACATACGCATACAGACACCCCTTTCCTCTCTATCCGCGACCGGATTGTTTGTCGGCGGCCTCTCTTGTCCGACGCGGCCACGGGGCGAAAAGGTGCGAAGTCGTGCAACTGTTCACGGACCAGTGCAACAAACCCGGTCGCGCGCACAAAATGAAAATCGTTAAGCGCTTTTATTGACTACAGATCGCGGATACTCGCATGCAAGTGCATTTCCCTTCGCTGAATATTTGCAAACGGGGGATAATTCCGGATAATGGATAAAAGGGGGAGACCAGCCTTCCTGTCCAAAAAACATCCGAATGAATACCACAAGATAAAGAGAGAGAGAGAGAGAGAGCGAGGTAGAGATAGATAGATAGATAGATAGATAGATAGATAGATAGAGAAAGACAGAGAGAGATGGAAAGAGAACGAAAGGAGAAAAAAACATAATAGACCCACCACGCAAGCAAGCAAGCAAGCAAGGAAGCAAGCAAGGAAGCAAGCAAGCGAGTTCATCAGATTACCAACATCTCTTTGAGACGAAAGTTCGCGGCGTGTGAGCCTCGGGGCAATGGGACTTCTGGAATTCCTGTGCAAGTTCTCTGCAACTGGAAATCCTGCAATGATATGATATGCTCCGTCTAGGATGACCTCCCAACCTGCCCTGCGGATACGTGGCCCAGGTCCTATCCGATATCCTGCGTGGCTGGCTCGTTTAAGAATCCTCCGCGGTCTTGTTAAGGAGCTTAGAGTGTTTGTTTGGGATGTATGAGTCTACATTTACGGTCGTTTATTTGTTTCTTCCAATCAAGATCTCATAAATACCTCGCTCTGATCACTTAAGAAGCCTATAAGATCCTCCAGCCCCCTCCCCCTAAAGACCAAACGAGACTCCTTTCACATCCCACTAGCCCTCCAATTGGGACTGCTATAAGCTTCCTTTGAGGCCCAATAAGTCTCTTGACAGGATGTGTGGCTCTTAACGGACAAGGAGCCAGACACGGTAGCAGGCTAAAACGACTTCGCTACCACCAATTAAAGACTCCAAAACATCCATCCATCCTCCCCCCCTCCCTCTCCCCCCTACCCTTCATCCTCCCCTCCTTCAGATAAGATCCGAACGCCTCGCCACAAACCGGATTTATTATCAACAGATCCCCGAAACGCCTCGGTAAATTTTAATGCGACGCGCGACCGTCCCGATCCCATCAGCCAAGACGAACGGAGCCCATAAGGGTGATTGATTACTAATTACAAGAACTACTCTCTAATGACACCCCCATCAGCCCCTTCATTAGCGCTCAGCATCCCTCTCTCCCCCTCCTCGCACCCCCTACCCTCTCCCCCCATCCACCCCCTACCCTCCTTATCGACGGGTTGCTTCATCTCCATTGCAAATCAGGTTATTATGATTCCGGGCTCCTTTTGCACTGCAGCGCCCGTATCAATACAGTATATAAACAGCTTTCCGATTTACATAATGCATCTCTTAAAAAGGAGACGGCGATGCCAAGATCTAATGTGACATAGTATATCGTTATTACACACTAATAGACAATAGTCAACGATAACAAATAAACACTAGACGGAATGATGGAGTTATCACCTTATCGAACCATCAGGTCTATAAAATGGTCGTTTAACTGAAATAACTGATTACTGGGCGACGGTTGATGGTCTCAAAGTCGCACCTGTATTTAGAAGCGGTTCTTTTGTATATAAATAATTGGAAATTGAGAAATTAAAAGTTTCTTAATACTATTAAATTCAGATCACGATTTCTCCTAGATTCTACATTTTAATGTCAATCTACCATACTTGCCTACTGTGTAAAAAACAAATTCATCTGGATATCGTGTTTCCTTTTTTTCTCATAATAAACTTCTTTCTTGTTTTAAGTCGCACCAGACACATCATCAAAATCGGTCACAAACACCCCCTCCCCCCTACACACACTCGGAAGCACAACAGTCCAAACAAACATAAACAAACATCTCCCCCTCCCCCTAATACTCGTGTCTTATCCCCCCAGCATCCTCGCCCTCGACCTCCTATTCGCTTGACCGTCACCGCAACCGTAGTCTTTCGCGGTCAACCATCTGACGCTCGAGAGACCAGCTCCGTGACGGTTCATCTCCCCGGTTTCTGTCTCGTTTTTCCTCACTCGTCTCTCTTCTCTTTCTCTTTTTTTTCTTATTCCAACTCACTCTCTCTCTCTCTCTCTCTCTCTCTCTCTCTCTCTCTCTCTCTCTCTCTCTCTCTCTCTCTCTCTCTCTCTCTCTCTCTCTATCACCTTCCTATCTATTGATCTATCTATTCTTTTTATCTTATTTTTGTGTGTGCGAGCGCGCGTGTGCGCATATGTTCCTGTTCACGCAATAACAGAAATTTGCATACAGCAATTGAATAATCGAATAACGCTGACAGTGTCACTACAAACAGGAAAACCTCCCCGTCCCGCCACGCGCGACCTCGTGACGCCAGCCCGGGGTCGAGTGCACAACTAAATCCAATTTGTATTTGCGGAAGAGGATCAAATCCTATACGACCGGAAAAGGACATAGTCCGCCTCGTGAAGTGAAGGGCGGTGTTCGTGGCTCCTAATGGCACCAAGAGAAGGGCTCAGACGATGAGTTTGGGCGGGGCGGAGGGGGGGGGGTAGAGGTGGAGGAGGAATTGATGGAGGAGGAATTGATGGAGGAGGAAGTGATGGAGGAGGAGGAGGAGGAGGAGGAGGAGGAGGAGGAGGAGGAAGAGGAGGAGGAGGAAGAGTAGTAGGAGGAGGAGGGGAAGAAAAAGAAGGAGGAGGAGTAGAAGAAGAAGGACAAGGAGAAGGAGAAAACGGAGGACGACTCGCGGGCTGGCATCGAACTCTCGGCGACCGCTCGCTCCCCCGAAGGTCCGGGCGGCGACAAGCCCCAGGTGGTGACGGCCAAGACCACACACGCTTGGCGGAGACGGCCACACAAGCAACAAGTCGCGGCGGCCATAACCCGGTGGGCGTATCAGTGGGTGGGCGGGGAACAAGGCACGACACACGGTTAAGCTCGCCCGGGACAGCCGCCTGTGTCACGCCCTCGCCCGACAGACACAAGCGACCCCAAGAAGCAAGGGAAGAGAAAGTAAAAAGAGAATGTATAATGGGGTTTCAAGGAATTTACGGAGTCATAATCCGAGATTTAAGCGCAGTCGAGGCCAACACTGCAACCGTTAGGCGGCGAATCGAAAGAAGAAAAAAGCACATAACAATCTCAGCTCATTTACTTAATCCTTTTTGCACGAGAGCATAAATTTCGCAGCAAAACCCTCGCACGGAAGACGAGTCCGGCAGCCGCTAAATAACAGTCCCCCTTCCTCCCCCCTCTACCCCCGAGCACCGCCGCTGCGACCGCCCGCAAATGAAGAAGCCAACATGCCTCCCGTCTCCCGCATTACACTAGCCATGCCAACAATCTTCGCCGACATTTTCGCAGGCATTCCCGGCTGGAGATAAGAGCGTCCGCCCCCTGAACTCAGCCGCCAGCATGTTCCCCTTCGGATTACGGCGGCGAGGGGGGCGCCCCGGCAGAGAGAGCGCGGCCCCTAAAGCATTCAGCCATTATTGCGTTGGCTGAACGCGGCGTGGCGGACCGCAGCACCACAGCCTCGCCTCCATTAGTAGTTGATTATTTTCCCGCGGTAATATGACTGGTGACGTGCGTGTCCCCTGCACCAGGTGACGGTCAGGAATTAGTGGCACTCTCCGCCGCTGCAGCAGTGTCAGAGCCCCCCCCTAACCCCACCCCACTCTACCCCCGCACCACGCGCGCTCGCTGACACTTCGGCCGCAAAAAACGGTCCCCGCTACATCTGTGCAGTGACCAAAACACTTATATTTATCGCCCGTTCAACATTCCGAAATAACAAAGGCAAATCATGAAATATCTCTTTAGACACAAAAGAGCACCTCCCCCCCCCCCCTAATACCCCGCTGCTTCCCCCTGTGCAAACACGAAATAGCACCTTTGTACCTATTCACTCGACCGGCTGCCGGCAGGGGGAGCCGACGCCGTAGATCAAGAGTAACCTTTCTGGTACGGCCCGAGAGACACCATTCAGTGCCCCGAATGCCCCCGCATGGCAGAGGCATCGAGAAAGGGGAGGGGAGAGGGGGTAGAACTCGCATAAGGAGCGTTTTGCTCATGCTCTTACAAATGTACCTGAATAATCTGCATGATAATACGAGCAGGGGGGAATAGGGAGAGGGTAGCGCTGGGTACGCTCTTTGACAGACAGGCAGTAAACTCCCACTAGAAAATGTGAAAGGAGAGGAGGGGAGAAGGGACGGTAGGGCAGGCAGGGAGGAGGGAACGGGGGGGGGAGGAAGGATGAGGAGACTGGGGAAAGGAAGGAAGGGAAGGAAGGTGGAAGGATGAGGGAAAGGAATAAGGAAGGGGGATGGGGTGTAGAAAGGGGGAAGGAATAAGGAAGGGGGAGGGGGTGAAGAAAGGGGGAAGGACTAAGGGGGGAGAAGGGAGGGAGGGGGGAGGGGGATGGACTAGGGAAGGAAAGGAGGGAGAAGCAAAGGGGAGGGACAGCAGAAGGGAGGGATCCAAAGGCATGTTGGCTACCCTCATTGAAGCCCAGGGTAGCCAGCGTGTACACCGCCATGAAGAATATACCGACAAGAAAAAGTGGCGCATAAAAGGGGTTTTACGAACCGCTCGCTCCGCTTCTTTCTGATAATGAGCGGATTAAATGCATTAAGTCCGTAAGCTTATCTTGATCCCAGAGTTGATACCGTATGAATCTACCCCATCCCCCCACCCCTACCCCTCCTCCGCCCAACACACTCGTTAATTTGTGGATGAATATAACATCACCCCGATGATGCGCCTCACAAAAAGGAAGGTAAATAACTCATTCTGAAACACCGGTACATGAATCCCGAAGGAGAGGAGAGGAGAGGAGAGGAGAGGAGAGGAGAGGAGAGGAGAGGAGAGGAGAGGAAAGGAGAGGAAAGGAGAGGAGAGGAGAGGAAAGGAGAGGAGAGGAAAAGAGGGGGTGGAAAAAAAAGAGACGGGGTTGAAAGGAAGCGACAGGGGTGGAAGGGAGAGAGGAAAGGAGAGGAGAGGAGGGTGGAAGGAAGAGGAGAGGGGTGGAAGGGAGAGGAGAGGGGTGGAAGGAAGAGGAGAGGGGTGGAAGGAAGAGGAGAGGGGTGGAAGGAAAAGATGGAGAGTGGCAGAGGAAGAGAGGGGCTAGCATGGGGATGTGGGGGAGGGGGGAGGTGTCCCTACCGAAAGCTTGGGATGTTTATCGTCGTTCGTGCGTTCTGTCTAAGGTTAACGAACGATACGATCTTTCCGCTAATGAAGAAGCCGCGGCGAGAGACAAGCGCGAGAGTATTCTGGCGCCGGTGAAAAAAAGTCCTTAGGGTACGCATGCACTCGAGACGCACTCAATGCTTCAGCTTTTTTCTTACTCACGCACGTTCGCACTCAATCGTGTGTGTGTGTGTGTGTGTGTGTGTGTGTGTGTGTGTGTGTGTGTGTGTGTGTGTGTGTGTGTGTGTGTGTGTGTGTGTGTGTGTGTGTGTGTGTGTGTGTGTGTGTATGTGTATGTGTATGTGTATGTGTATGTGTATGTGTATGTGTGTGCGTGTGTGTGTGCGTGGGTGTGTATATATACCTGCGTAAGCTCACACATCGGACTTTTCTGGGAACAACTATAAAAACTTGGCTTAAATAATCATAAATAAATGATTAACGAGACAATGATATCTAGTACAGAAAAATTACAAAAACAAATAGCTGGTGAATCAGAAATAAAAGCAGCATCTGCATCAACCCCAAACAACAATACCATTAATTAATAGTAAAAATAACAACTACCTCCCACCTTAAAAAAAAATAATAATAATAATAATTATTATTATTATTATTATTATTATTATAATGACAATGATAACAATGATAATCATAACAATTATAATAATGATGATAATATTTAAAACAATCACAACAGAGGAAGATAATAAGCGCAATGGTAGTAGTAGTAACATTAACTATAATAATATCAATAATACTAACAATAGTAATAACAATCATAATAATAATGATAGTAAACATAGATAATAATCAAAATAACAATAATAATAACAATTACAACAACAAAAACAGTAATAATAATAAATACAATGACAATAATAACAATAGTAATAATAATAATACCAAATCTACAAAGAAAAGAAAAACCGCCTCAGTGCGCCTTCCAGACCGCCCCCGATCGCCAGGTCTTCTCCTCCTCAGACCAGGAGGTAATTAAAAGCAAACTAGTTTCCCCGATAACATCGATAAGCCACGGTCAAGCTCACCACCAGGTTATTCTCACTCTTACCCCCCTCCCCCCCAAAAAAATGAGAGAGAGAGAGAGAGAGAAAACCGCAACTTGTGATAAAAGGGTTGTCTCTGGAACGGGTCAGAAGGAGGGAGGGAGGGAGGGAGGGAGGGAGGGAGAGAGAGAAAGAAAGGAAGAAAAAATCGGGACCTCGTGTTCTTTTTATAGCTGCGTCGAAAGTCACGTGATGTGACGTCACACTCCAGGTCCTTTCTACCTGGAGTTTCTTTGCTTTCTCTCTTTTCATTATCACTTGAAAGAAAATGTTTAGTCTTGTGAATTCCGGTTTTCTTTTGTTTTGTCTTCTTTTGACTTTTTTTTCTGACCATCCACGCGATTATTATTATTCTGTCTAACAAAATCATCATTCTCCAGGTCATCATTTAACAACCCTCTCACTCTCCATCCCCCCTTTAAAAATTCGGCACCCGCTCCCCTCCCCCCTTCTCCCTCTTGAAAAAGCTCCCCTTCCCCTGCCCCTGCCCCCGCCCCTCGCCTGTCCCTTTTTCTCTTTGGCATTCGGGCCTCGCAACGCCACATTCTCATCGCTTACACCCGAGTTCCCCCTGACCGTCCCTGGCCCCATAACGACGTAAGTGGTTCAGCCTTTGATTGCCAGACGAGCCGTGGAGTCCATCAGGCAAGCCAAACCGCCAATCAGGGATCCCATCAGACTATCAGTAAGTCAATTGTCAACTTGTTAACCCAAAAGCTGTTCCTATCAGATGGGCTGCCGCTCGCCCGGAAACCGAACCTCGGATCGTACAAGGGGGAAATCGAGGGAAAATAATTTCGACTTGTGCATCTATCCCTTTTTTCCCCTACGCCAAATCCGGACCCAAAAGTTGGCCGATTTTCGAACCTCATTTTGGATCGGATCTTCAACGACCCTCGAAAGGAGAGCTGGGTAGATCCTTCGTCCGTGACAGGAAGCTAATACGCGCTCCGCAATTCGGGATTCACTTAATCCAGTTTCGCGATGGACGACTGGACTCACTGAGGACGGTGCTCTTGGGACACACCGCCGAGCGCCACAATAACGGACCCAGACACTCGTCAAGTCGCAATAATCGGTCGTCTCTAATCTTGACAGATGACTCTCCGGTTGAGTCAGAAAGGCAAAGCACTCACAGCAAGTCCCTTCGTGTCTCGGGTGTCCTAATCCTCCAAACAAACACCGAGAGTACACCTTCCCCCTTTACTAATCTCCTTCAAGCTAAAACGATTCCCTCCGCCGCCCACTGGGTCCTTCCCTGCACCCCAAGACGCTCGCCAGGGTTCTCAAGGGGCCGCGTCGACTCCAAGGAACCGCAGGAACAACGCAGCCGTCGAGAGTCTCGTTAGCCCCATTGTCCTGGCTGGCAATTAATGTTTTCCACTTGTCTCGGCTTTTGTACGGCAGCCTTGCGCACTACCACCGACCCACTTCACTCGTAATAAATGATGGTACGAGCCTGCGCGCTCATATGACACTGCGAGTAATGATGTTTCTACTTGCTTTTGTTTTTCTTTTATCCCCAACTGTCAGTTTCTTTCTCTCCTGCACATGGGTCCAGTGCCCCTGAGCGTCTGCTCAAAGTCAGAGTACACGTCTCTAAAACTCGCGCGCATGTACTTGAGCGCTAACCCTCGAAAACTTATGCAGAACAACCCAGCTACACCCCGAAAGCTGTGTACTGGGTGTGGTGGCGCAGCAGAGGCAAGGAGGGTACGAGGCCGTCGTGTATCGTCTACGTTGGAGATAAAGCTCCAAAGCTCCCGGTGATTTTAATTACCAGCCCTGTTACGGCGACTCGTAAAACTCGCAAGCATGATTCTTGCTTTCCAGCGGCGCGTTTCTCTCTCCTTTCATTTCATCTGACCAACTTAACGCTACTTATCCCACTCCAGCCCTCGAGAGTTGGAAGGTATTAATAAAAATCGCAAAATAAAACAGGTAGCGCCCAGTTTATATTCGGCATCATGAATAACTAATGAAAGCCTTTTTGGCGCAGCAACAAATCCGGTGAAAGTTTCAAATCAACTTATCGCAGCGGCCTGGTAGCCAATCCCCGGCGCGCCTGATGAATAGGGTATGAGTTCCCATCAAAATACTGTTGCATGCGCTGCCGAAATCTTTTATAGCCAGGTGCAAGCAGGCGGGCTCAGCGCTGATCCGAATGTACCCAAGACTTGTTATTCTCGATGCTGCAACTCACAAAAATGCCGCGGGCTGTTTCCCTCGGTTTCGGCGCTCGGCTGTTGCTTCCGGCTTTCGCGTTGTTAATAATTGAAGAGGAATAACTTGCCATTTCATCGCGGCGAAATGAACAATCGCAGCGACGCGACGGCTCTCGCTCGCGTTCTCTCTTTAGCTATGAGGCAAAACATACACAGTTATATAGTAAGCTAATGGGTTAACTATCTCGTACAGCGAGCGGTTTCATTTCATCTGAAACATCTTTGCGACTACTGACTGAATCACACACACACACACACACACACACACACACACACACACACACACACACATACACACACACACACACACACGCACGCATGGACGCACGCACGCACGCACGCACACACATAAACATACACATACACATAATACATACATAAATAAATACACACACATACACGCACGCACGCGCGCGCGCACATACACATATTCTCCTTTCTCTCTCTCTCTCTCTCTCTCTCTCTCTCTCTCTCTCTCTCTCTCTCTCTCTCTCTCTCTCTCTCTCTCTCTCTCTACCATCCTTTATTCTCTTTTCACACGCCTCCTCCCTAATATACCTCTCTTCCTCCCTATCCTCCCGCTCTTCCTTTTCTCCCATCCCCACCTCCTCTCCCTCTCCCTATTCCCTAACTCCCTGGCCAAGCAGCACCGCCCACGAGCTAACTCTCCTCGGCAACCAGCGCGCCCGTCCGAGAAGCTTCGTCAGGAAGGGACTGTCAAACTTCCCCAACCCATCTTCCACCTTCTGCCCCCCTGCGCCCCTTGGTTGGCACTGTGGACATTCAGTGCCGAAGTTCACGACACTTCTACCCCGCGAGCGAGCCACCAAACGGCACCTTGTTTACGCCGACTCCTTCCCTCACCCCTCCCCCTCCCCCTCTCCCTCCCAACTCCACCCCTCTACCCTATACCTCTCCTTGCCTATGAGCCACAAGGGTGTTTGTAAATACCTCTACGAGTTATGAATGAGATCACTACAGGGACTTTCAATATGCAAATGTCAGACTATGTATCTTTAAACGCATGACTCCACCCCCTTCCCCCCACCCCTAGACCCAAGGAGCCTCTTACAACACCTTCGATGAATCCGAATGAAGCTTCCCTCGCCTCTTATTGGCTCGCTTAATCTTTACCTTTACGCCCCCCCTCTCTCTCTTCCTCTTTTCCTCTCTTCCTCCCTACCCCCTACATCTTACTTCCTACTTCCTACCCTGCCCCTTTGCTTCCCCTCTCCCCTCCTCTCCCAAACTCTCCTTCACCCCCTCCTCCCCGATACCGTAATATCCAGGACTCTGCTTTCATCGACCGTAGTAGACCTTTGGGACGTCACAATACGCGTGACAAACAAGGACCATCGCTTGTCCTGTTCCCGCCTCTCCTCTCCCCATTACCCCCTCCCCCGTCCCCCTGAATGTTCTCTCGATCCTTCGCATCCTTCTTCTCGACTTACAAATAACAGCTGGAGGGCGCGGTAAATGATGGTTCGTCGGACATCATAATGGCGGCATATTTCACGCAATCGCCTCTGCAAGTCAGCGTGTTGCAGACTCCATTGGCAAGCGCCTGATTTTTCTTGCTTCGTTACTTTATCTTTTTTTTAATTATTATTTTTCTTCTTCCCTCTCCTCCGTTTTCTGTTCTTATTACAGGTTTTGTGACTGTCTTTTGAGAGGGATTAACCTCAAATTGTTTTTTTAGCGTTTGTTTGTCGTTTTCTCCAGTTTGAATTAAGGTTTATGCACGTCTATATCATTGTTTGTCTGTTTGTGTGTGTGTGTGTGTGTGTGTGTGTGTGTGTGTGTGTGTGTGTGTGTGTGTGTGTGTGTGTGTGTGTGTGTGTGTGTGTGTGTGTGTGTGTGTGTTCGTGTGTGTGTTCGTGTGTGTGTTCGTGTGTGTGTGTTCGTGTGTGTGCGTGTGTGTGCGTGCGTGTGTGTGTGTATGCGTGCGTGAGTGCATCCTCCCTTAAGTGATGTTCTTTCAGATCACTCCCCAACCGTACCAGGTCTTCCTTCTTCGTTGGCGCCGTTTTTTCGTCTCTCCAGCCACTTTGTGTCAGTTCGGAGTCCATTACTCCGCTGGCGACCTATTACACGCGACTCATAAATCCCTGAGAGTAAACGCGTCCTCGCTCTGTCTCTCCCTCTCGCGTGCCCGTTTCTCTCCATCTCTCTTCTTTCTTTTCCAGCTTTATTCTGGAATATTTTTCTTCCCTTTCTAACTCAATCTTCCTCCATTACTTCACTTCCTTTCTCCCACTTTATCTCTCTCTTACTCTCTCATCTTTCATCTCCCTCTCACCCCTCCCTCCTCTTCCTCCCTCCTTACCCTCTTCTCACTCCCCCCTCCCTCCCCATTTCCCACTCCCTTCCTTTGCCCCCTTCCAACCCCCCACTCGCGTCCCGCCAAGAACTCACCAGTCTACTCCTCGCGACACTCCAGTCAACTGTACACTCCAGCAGTTACACTTCGCCACCATAGACACTTCACACTCCGGGGTCATCGTCTATCTAACCCAGAGACTTGTTTTAGTTAATGTGAATGCGGTTGTTATTGTCGCGATCATTGCTGTTGTTGCTGTTATTCTTATTGTTCTGACTATGATGATGATGATGATGATGATTGTCCTCATAATCATAATTATCGTTATCATTAATATTACTACTACTACTACTATCATTATTATCATTATCATTATTATAGATTCCACCTTCATCTTCCCCCTCCCCTCCATCTCGACCCTCCTCCCTCCTCCCTCAATCCCCCCCCCCTCCCCCGTCACTCCCCATCTCCTTCCTCCTCTCTCCTCCTTCCATCGAGCACTGAGCGAAGGGCCTCTCTCGCCACGTCGTAATGCCTGTCGAGATCCCAAAATAAGCGCTTAGGGCGGCATGCGGTGGCGGCGTCGCATCCTCCCTCCCTCCCTTCCTCCCTCGACTCTCTCTTTTTCCCAGTTCTTCTTTCGCTCTCTCTCTCACTCGCTTTATCGGTCTCGGTCTCTCTCTCTCTCTCTCTCTCTCTCTCTCTCTCTCTCTCTCTCCGTCCTCCTCGCTCTCTCTACGGCAACCACGGCGCGGCTGCATGCATAATAAATGAGCCCAGATAAACTGACAATGTCCGAGTCTTGTTGCATTTCTGTCTCTCTCTCTCTCTTGCAAACCCGCCCGCTAGGTTCGGGGTGGCGGGGGTGGAGGGTGAGAGGTGGAGGGTGTGGTGGTGGTGGGTAGGGGGGATGGAAAGGAAGGGGCTGGCGGCGCTCTTGGGTGGAATAAATACCTGTTGGTATTTTACTTTGGTTTGGGAGGGGGGGAAGGAGAGGTAGGAAGGAAAAGGAGGAGGGAGGAGGAAGGGGAGGAGGAAAGGGAGAGGGAGGGGGAGGGGGGAGGAAGGGAAGGGGGAAGGGGGGAGGAGGAGGAGGAGGAGGAGGAGGAGGAGGAGGAGGAGGAGGAGGAGGAGGAGGAGGAAGGGGAGGAGGAGGAGGAGGAGGAGGAGGAGGGGAGGAGGAGGAGGGGGGGGGGGGGGGGGAGGAGGAGGAGGAGGAGGAGGAGGAGGAGGAGGAGGAGGAGGAGGAGGAGGAGGGAGGGGAGGAGAAAGAGGAGGAGGGAGGGGAGGAGAAAGAGGAGGAGGAGGAGGGAGGGGAGGAGAAAGAGGAGGAGAAAGAGGAGGAGAAAGAGGAGGAGGGGGGGAGGAGGAGGAGGAGTAGGGGGAGGAGGAGGAGGAGGAGGAGAAGAAAAGAAGAAACACGAGAAAAAAAAGGTACGACAGGGAAGAGGAAGAAAAGAGGAGAATGAAAATCAGAAGGAAAGCGAAAGCCGTCCATGTGTGTCTCAGCTCCCTCTATGTTGAGCGGCGGCGTAAATCAAACCGATAACTGTCTCCCTATACACACTTTCTACAACATCCAGACATCCCACTGTACCATTACCCTTATCATCTCGGAGTCTGACAGTGCCTCCACAAGCGTCAGACAGCTATGATTTAGTGCCAGCCACTACTTTCACACTATTCTACCTGTCCGCAACCGACCTGCAGTACCAGCACACTCATCAAGTGCAAACCATCCTGCAGTGCCAGTACTCTCACTAAATACCAACCATCCTGCAGTGCCAGTACTCTCACTAAATACCAACAAGTATGCAGTGCCAATACTCTCATTAACTGCTGATCAGCCTGCAGTGCCAGCACTCTCATTAACTGCCAGCTGGAGTGCAGTGCCATTATCCTTCCCTAGTACCAACCACTCTCCAGGGCCAGTACTCTCACCAAGTGCCAAATAGGCGAGAGTGCCAGCTCCCGGAGCCTCTCAGCAAATCCCCAAGCTCCGCCGCGTCCCCTGATCACCGGCACAATCCCTCCAAATCCAAGCGGGGTCATTTGAGGTCATTTGCGTGATCTCTGCAGCCTCATCAACGCCGCCACCATCATCGCCGCCATCAGGAGGAACTAAGACTCTGCTCAGTATTCTGAATTCGCTTACATCATCGCTTAGGTTATTACTTCTTCCCATACGGTAGGAGGGGCGGGGGCGAGGGCGGAGAGGGGAAAGGGAAGGACGAGAACCAGAAGGGAAGGGAAGGGGGAGAAGAGGGAGAGGGGATACGGACGAGGGGAGAGAGGAAAGGGAGAGTCGATAAGGATAGGATGAAAAGAGATCACACAAAGTGAGAAAAAGAGACTACGAGGGGATGTCTAAGATGACCTTCTTGTCCTGGGAGACGTTTCCGAGTGAGAAATCCGCGAAGATAAGAATTAGATAAGATTTAGGGCGACCGAGGAAGCCTTTCACCTCCCTCTCCCTCCTCTTCGCCACCCCCTCCCCCTCCCCAATATCTCCCGACCTCGAATCACACACGCACACACATCATCCCGGGACGCAATTTGCATAAGCGCAAACTAACCGGGCTGCACTACGTCAAGATGTGCTACAGCGAGACACAACAACAACCCCGGCGGGAGCGTGACGCGGCCTTTCGAAAAGAATCTCGCTTCTATTAAACAGGGGGTGGGGGTCTTTAAAAGGTGACGCAAGAGGGGAGCGGTTTCCACGGCGACAAGGTAAAAAGACTAAACAAAGCGCATGGAGGTGGAGGGGGTGGAGGAGGAGGAGGAGGAGGAGGAGGAGGAGGAGGAGGAGGAGGAGGAGGAGGAGGAGGAGGAGGAGGGAGGGGGAGGAGGAGGAGGGGGAGGAGGAGGAGGAGGAGGAGGAGGAGAGGAGGAAGAGGAGGAGGAGGGGAGGAGGAGGAGGAAGAGAGGAGGAGGAGGGGAGAGGGGGAGGAGGGGAGAGGAGGAGGAGGAGGAGGAGGAGGTGGAGGAGGAGAAGGGGAGGAGAGGAGGAGGAGGAGAGGGAGAGGAGAAGTAGTAGTAGTAGGAGTAGTAGTAGGAGGAGGAGGAGGAGGAGGAGGAGGAGGAGGAGGAGGAGGAGGAGGAGGAGGAGGGGAGGGAGGAGGAGGAGGAGGGAGGGAGGAGGAGGAAGGGAGGAGGAGGAGGAGGAGGAGGAGGAGGAGGAGGAGGAGGAGGAGCAGCAGGAGAAGGAAGAGGAGGAAGAAGAAGAGGAGGAAGAAGAAGAGGAGTAGTAGTAGTAGTAGTAGTAGTAGTAGTAGTAGTAGTAGTAGTAGGAGGAGGAGGAGGAGGAGGAAAAGGAGGAGGCGGCGGCGTGAGAGGAGGAGGGTTATTACAGCCTACTAAAGCTAACGCTCTCGCTTACATGTGTAACGGGAGACCGTTCGTCCGGAAGAGCGCTCGCTCGCTCCGTGGTCTTGGCGTCGCGAGAGAAAGTAAACTGCGGAATAAGACATAAGCTCCGAGACTCATCACGGGGGTTAATAAGCATAACAAAGTTTGCCACTTCGGCTTTCGAGGCGGAGGTTAACGCGGGGTCACGCGAGGTCACGCTCCCACCAGCCACCCAGTCAAGCCCGTTCGCCCGCCCGTCCGCACTTGTGCCCCCAGAGCGACGCGAGGGGAAACCCTGATGCTACACAACTTAATGAGATCCGGCCGATTAGCTTCATCAAAAAAGCGAAATCGAGATTTTTCTCCTTTAATCCTCAGAATCATTCCGGGGCGCTGTCATCTGCCCGTGCGAGACTTCCTGCCCTACGCTGCTAATTACTACTCCTACAAGACTTATGGGACGGGCAGAAACACGCAATATCCAGCCTTATGTTCCGACACCAGAAGATCAAATTTCCTCTACCACCCAAACCTCAACTCATTATTGCAATCATAATCTTAGCACTGTCATCCCTCCAAGGTGGCAGATTCGGGGCACAGGGCGGTCGCAAAGGGGCATTTAAACGGACTTGCTTCATTCCCCGCGCCCTGCCCCCACCCCTAGATTTAATGAGTGACCCGTGACCGCCCGAGGCAAAAAACTTAATGACTCATCATTCTCAGCGCCGGTAAACGAGGGTCGTAGATATCGCGAACCCTCCGGCCGACCCTCCGCCGAACGCCCAACACGCCCGCACGCAAGAGTTGCTAACGAGAGATAAGGGGAGAGTGCGAGGAGTCGTCCTGCCAAGGGCGAAGCTGGCGTTTGAGTGACGGAAGGGCTTCACAACGCGGTCCGGTTATCCCTTCGTCAGTATCACATGAGGAAGAGACGGAGAGGAGAGAGGTGGGGAGGGAGAGAAGAAAGAAGGGAGGGAGAGAAGAAAGAAGGGAGGGAAGAAAGAAGGGAGAGAGGGAGGAAGGGAGGGAGAGAGGAAAGGAGGGGGGGAGAGGGAGAGAATACGAATATGAATTTGCCTCGAGTACGAACAACCCTGGGGCCAGCGAGAACGACCCGTCCGTCTCACCGATGACGTCACACCGGATGCAATGCGTTTCGGCAGCGCACCTCGCATTTAGCTGGGGGTTAATGGCGGGGACATACTACTTACTTATATACTTACATACTTATCTCGTACACCTCTCAGACCGCAAGGTGTCAAATTCGCTTGCTCTAGTTCTTTTTCGTCGCCTTCGTCTTCGTCTTCTTCTTCATTCTCTTCTGCTGCAGCAACTTTATTACTATTGTTTTTTTCTACTGCTTTTTACTACTACATTTTACTATTGCTACTACTTCTACTATTACTACTACAATCACTACTACTACTACTACTTCCCTCCTCCTCTTCCTCTCTTCCTCCGTTCCTCGGCCTTACGTACCTGCAAAAAGAAAGAAGAAGCTCATTAGCATAAGACTCTTTCCCCGCCGCCCGCCGCACCACCACCGCCCAGATAGCCCCCATGTTCTCGAGACTCCGAACATGAGCGCGATGCGGAGATAATATTTAGCATCTCTATGTTCCCCCTGTCCTGGCTATCACTGGGCTCATCTCGTCACTTGAACTCTCTCGACAACACCCCGTGTAAAATGAACAGGAAGCTTGAAAATGGGATATTTGTTCACAAGGACACCTGACGGTATCATTAGCTCACACAGATAAACAAATTTAATATGTGATGTAAACTCGTGCATAAAATGCGACCCAGGCAGTTTGTATTGCAAAAGATAATTAGTAGAGAACTGAACTCAACAAACAGCAGGGTAATAAGATCAGGCACATCCCCGTAAAATAAAGAATTTAATAAACTTGTGCAGCGGGTCTTAGACAAAGAGAAAAAACACCACGGTAGTGCCTCCTACCACCAGCTGCCACGACTGAATGCGGCCAGAAATATAGAGCCAATTTCATAACGTTTATTCGTTCTGCAATCAATTACTTTTTTACGCGTATCCCAGCGTTCACCTTCACCTCTAAATACCCAGAACTTCCTCCTCCTTCTCCCCTCTTCCTTCTCTCCTCATTCTTCTCCCTGTCTCCGTCTCCTCCCTATCCCTCTTCTTATCCTTCCTCTTCCCTTCTTTCCCCTTCCTCTCCCCCTTTTCCCTCCCTCTACTTTCTCCTCTCCATCTTCCCTCCCCCTTCTTCTTTCTCCCTCTCCCCTTCCGCCTCCCCCCCACTCCTCGGGCTTCCTTCGAGGTGGCAAAAAGCCCGTATTTTAAAGCCGTGGAGCCATAATCACGAGCAATAACGATCCCTCGCGAGGTTACGTCATAATCCTGTGGGGTTGTTTCTCCGTCAAAAAGAATTGCGGTTGTTGCTCTGTCCCCGCCAACAGATGTTCTCAGGCGGTGGTCGGCGCTGTATTTCACACTACTACGTCCACGTCCACCTGCACCTTCTCCCTCTCTTCCCTACTCTACTCTCCTCTCCACTTTCATCCCCTCCCTCTCCACTCTCCTCTCCCCCCTCCAATCGACACCAAATCAACATGCAATCTCCCTCCTCCCTAACCCAAGCCCAGGCCCACGCCCACACCCACGCCCACGCCCGCCCTCTCAACCCCCACAACCCAAATCCCTCCTACCAGTACCGCGAAACTCTCCCTTCACAGCGACCGCCAATAACCAACCACACTACACTACACTGCAATAACTCCGTAGATTATCTAGACAATACACTGACCCGCTAGCCCTTCCGCTCCTGCAGTGTAGCCCGACGCCTCCTCCTCATCCCTCATCACAGCCGCTCTTGCCCATGAGGAAGTGACGTCATTATTACCACCCATAACAGGGGCTCTCGAACCGCAGGCAGCAGGATATGCCACCAATCCGGAAGGATAAAGGGAGGATAGGGATACGGATGTTCTCGCTCGCGGGGGAATAGATATCGGACGTATCCAGACTATCTTTGCGTATCCTACAGACATAAAGGTCATATAAGCCTGATAAATAGGGTTCGTTCTCTCTCGCTTGTCCGCTCGCTCCTTGCCTCGCTCGATTTAATGGCGCTCCTCTTCGCTCACACACTCCCGCACGTGAAAAATATATATGTATATATGTGTGTATGTATATACATATAAATATATATAAATATAGATATAAATATATATAAATATTTATAAATATAGATATAAATATATATAAATATATATATAAATATATATAAATATATATAAATATTTATATATAAATATATATATATAAATATATATAAATATATATAAATATATATATATATATAAATATATATAAATATCTATATATAAATATATATAAAAATATATATATATAAATAAATAAATAAATATAAATATAAATATAAATATAAATATAAATATATATATATATATATTTATAAATTTACGCGTTTCGGGTTACCACGTCATCAGTACTATGGCGGGGTAACCATAAACTCGTAAATTACAACTCTTACGTTGTGGAAATTTGTCTGATTTATACCCTTTTATACATTTGACATAATGAACTCTGTTCATCTATATTTGTATCTACATCTAAATCAATATTCATCAACATCTATATTTATATCCATTTATCTTCATTATATATATATTATAACTTTATATATATATATATATGCATATATATGCATACATACATATATATATATATATATATGTAACTATATTACAATATATATATATATATATAACTATATTACAATATATATATAACTATATTACAATATATATATAACTATATTACAATATATATAAGAGCCCGTCCCTTGTTCTCTCTCACTCTCGTCGTTTCATCATCGGGAAGCCCTTTCCATCCCTCCCTCCCCCCCGCCTCTGTTCCTCCTCTCAGGTACCGCTCCCCAGGGGAGAGGGAGGTAGCCCAGGTAGCCCCGTCTCCTAGTACCATTCATCAGGCCGGTGTGCGCCCAGCCTGCCCAGTCCCCGCCTTCCACAAACCCGTCATCATAAATAGTTGCCCGTTTTAATCAGGCCTCCGGGAAGGCAGTGGTATCTTCAAGTCGGTGCAGCGTGTGAGAGGCTCTCCGTGGCGCCACGCCTGGATGTTCCAAATTGCTATTAATAAGGAATCGGCTTTCTGATTTTCTTGCTGGGAACATGAGTGATATTCTAATTTGTAGTTTGCTTGCAGACGCAGTGGAACGACTTGGGAGCTTGTTGAATAACTGCAACGTCGCACGCACAGGCATTAACGCTATATTTTCTCATTCATTTTCTTGGTCGAGAGAGAAGTGAATAAACCAGCGTCATTGCAACGAAAGCGCAACAGAACACCACTGCAACCAAAGAACTCAGCCCTTCAACCCGGACATTGGCCAAGTCACGCCTCCGTCAGGCTCATTAATATTCTTCCCCGCCAAGTGTTCATCACAGAGACGTTGTAATTTAAACTTGACGTTCGCATGACGGGGAAAAAATCCGACCGCGCATAAATCACGCACATCTCAAATGTATGGCGGGGAGGAGGTTATGCAAAACACCTATCATCTCCCCCCAATAATCGACAGTTATTCAAATGATCCACCGCGAATTATGCCCTTCATCATTATCGCTCGAATTCTGCACTTTCTCCTCTGCTGACCCCGCGGTGCGCAGGGTTCAACGCAGTGCATTCGGAATCGATCATTTGCAACCTTTTGTGCATGTCACCCCCAGTTCGCGCCACCGCCGTTCTTCGCTTCTCACGCTTTACTTTCGGTGAACAAGAAGTTTGAACACGGCGCTGGGGTTCATTGCCGGATGGGGTTCAGCGTCCCTTCCTGCGACTCTGACTCACTCCGATTACGATCATGCTCGCCCGCTCTCTTTATCGGTCGCGCGATCAGCTGTTCCGGGCATCGCTCATACTGGGCTCAGATTACCATAACAATCGTATGTAGGCCCCCCCCCCCCCCCCGCGAAGGAGAGCCATTCGCGGCTTGCCATCGCCCCGTCATTATTCGCCATCCATCCGCTATTCTTACAGCCCGCCGTAGATGTAGCTACCCCCCCCCCTTTCCCTCTCTCTCTTAACCTTACCTCCTACCCCGACACTGACACCCATTC
>NW_028234405.1:19782067-19794567 GCF_977035675.1 Penaeus japonicus | reverse complement strand
AGAAGAGAGGGAGAAGGCGGGTGGGAGGAGGAGGATGGAGGGTGTCTCAAGGTAAAAATCACCTTCACACATTTATTGATGCAACGGGAAGCAGGGAGGAGAGAGAGAGAGAGAGAGAGAGAGAGAGAGAGAGAGAGAGAGAGAGAGAGAGAGAGAGAGAGAGAGAGAGAGAGAGAGAGAGAGAGAGAGAGAGAGAGAGAGAGAGAGAGAGAGAGAAAGAGAGAGAACAAAAACGAAGAAAGTGAGGATAAAAGAGGAGAGATGGCGAGTGCAAGATATCCGCTATCGAAAAACACAACAACAACATCAACATCATCCTGAGGCCCACCTCGCCAGCCCCCTCCACCCACTCACCTCCATCCCACCCCACCCCCAGCCCGTCGACCTGCCAAAGCTGTAGCTCACCAGCGCTCGCGGCTCCAACCGAGTCCTCCTCCTCCTCCTCGCCGCTGCCGCCGCCATCATCATAATCACAGCCTCGCCAGGCCTATTTACATACAAAAGCCAGACACGTCTACCTCTACACAGTTATGTGGCGCTGCTGCTGCCACCGCCGCCGCCTCCGCAGTTAGTCACGTGCGCCGCTTTTCTCTCCCCACTCGAAGACGTTCAGCTGCGTCTTGAGTGTCTGAGGAGGCGATAACAATGGCTGCTCGTTCCTGGCGCCACGAACAGGCGCTGCCACTGGAGCTTCTGGTGACGAAGACGTATGATGGATCAATCGAAGCTGACCTCCGAGGCTGTCGGGTTCGGTGGTCAGGGCGGACTATGCCGTGCATTTTTTCCTCCGCCTGGTCGCGGTCAATTCGCGTTGGGGTGGGCGTTGGTCATCTTGATTTTGTGCCTCTCCCGCATTTTTGTAGTGTCGTTATTATCTTCCAGGTTAAATTATTAGTTTTATTTTCGTATTTTTTCTCTCTTTTTTTCCTTTAAAGTTTTAATCGCCGCCTTTTCCTCGTTCTATTTATTCTTCGCCTTCGCTTTTCCCTTGTTTCGTTCTGCATCATTTCACTCATGTTACTCTTCCATCCCATTATACTCTACTTTCCCTCCTTCCCTCACCCCCATTTTATTACCCTGTCTCCTTTTGTTCGAAACACTCTTCTTTCCCTCCTTATTGTTTCTTCTTTCCTTCCTTCCTTCCTTCCCTTGCTCTCTTCTATTCTTCATTTTCCTTACCTTTCTCACTTGCCGTCCTCCATCCCCTTCCTCTCTTTCTCCCTTTCCCTCTCCCTCTCCCTCTCTCCCTTCAACTTTCCTCCCCTTTCATCTCCCTGCCCCTCCCTCTCCTTCGTCCTCCTACCATGTTTTCCTCTCCTTCCCCTCTCCCTACAAGCTTCGTAAATGTCGAAACGTATCTCAACTTATTTCACTCTCCTCTATCCTTTTCTCTCATTCAACCCCACTCCCCCTCTCACCATTTCCCTCCTTCCACTCTCCTCCTTCCCTTTCCCTCACCCACACCCTCTCTCCCTTCGCACCGAGGCAATCCCGCACCGGAAGCCGCGTCGAGTGAGCAAGGCCCATCGGTAACAAAACTCTCTCGCCTCAGAGGCATCGCCACCGTAAGCTGTTCTCGTCTACATATTCCGGGATACAAATGAGATCTGCGTCTGAATCACGGCGTCTTGGAAGGCAAGGGGTTGGAAAAGAGGTTTAGAGGGAAGGTTTAGAGGGAAAGGGTAAGGGAGAGAGGAAGAAGGGAGAAGGGGGAGAGGGTAAAGGGAGAAAGGGGGAAGGGGGAAGGAGGGAAGGGGGAAGGGGGAAGGAGGGAATGGGAGAAAGGGGGAAGGGGGAAGGAGGGAATGGGGGAAAGGGAGGAGGGTGGAAGGGAAGGGGGTAGGGGGAAGGGGTATTGAAAAAATGGAAAGGGGGGAGGGGGAGGAGGAGAGAAAGGGGATAAAGGGAGAAAGGAGGAGGGAGAGAGGATTATGGCGATGAAGAAGAGGAAGGGAAGGAGGGAGATAAAGGGTCGGGAAAAGGAGGGTAGGGGGAGAAGTGAAAGTGAAATGGAGCGAGATAAATTAGGGTAATGTGTGAAGAATTTTGTGTGTGGAGGGGGGTTGAAAGACGAGATGAGAGAGATAGGATACGAGGAGAGAGCGAGAGAGAGAGAAAGATAGAGAGGGAGAAAGGGGAGGGACGAGAACGATGGAGATGGAATAGAGATGGCGTCAGATAATATAGGACCGGCGAGATCGGCGAGGAAAATAAGGAAATACAAGGTGAAGGAAAAGATAAAGTAGAAGAGAAAAAGGAAGAGGATAAAAGGAAAAGAAAAGGGAGCGACCAAGGAGGGGGAGGGGGCGGGGCTCGCATGAGGCAAGTGGAACAACACAAGATCAGCCATGGATCAGCCTCAGCCACCGAGCGGCCACAGCCAGTAATAATATACGGCTTATCACGGCTTCAGCCTGGGGTCCATCACGCTCGAAGAGAGGCAACATAATCCCAAGCAACAACGCCACTTAGGTGCGAAAATCCTCCCCAGAGCAGAGCCGGTCTCGCCCCTAACGCTTGGGGATGGAAGGCGGGTATCGAGTCTTCAATCCGGGCGCCGAATACGAAGCAATTATCACTATGGAGAGACGGAGAATCTTATCAGTCAATCGTGATTTTTTTATATATCAATTTCCCACAACAAAGAGGAGAAGAATGGAGCCGGTTTTTTGGTGAAGTCCCAACAAAATACCGGCTTTTAAGAAATAGATTATGTGTCATACTCACACATTTCTTTCTTTACTTTCTTTTCTTCCTTTCTTCCTTTCTTCCTTCCTTCCCCCTCCTCCCCTACTCTTTCCTTTTCCCTCTTCGTCTATATTTTCTTCTCTTCCTTAATAACACAATTCTCCACATTTGCGAGGATGACGATGCACTCTCTCTTCTCGTGAGCCAGGAGCCTGAAGATTATAAAGATATGAGAGAGAGAGAGAGAGAGAGAGAGAGAGAGAGAGAGAGAGAGAGAGAGAGAGAGAGAGAGAGAGAGAGAGAGAGAGAGAGAGAGAGAGAGAGAGAGAGAGAGAGAGAGAGAGAGAGAGAGCCCTCTCTCTCCATGGCCAAAATTCTTGTGAGCTCCTTTTCATCAGGCCCCCGAGGGTGTCACGGCCGTTTTCCCGAGGTGTGTATCTATTCCCTCGCGGTCTTTCATGTCTTGCAAGGCGTTAGGGATCTTCAGTCTCGGAGAATTAAAGGACCTCTTTTAAAAAGAACAAAGGCTCATGGCCGCTTAAAGACTCTGACCAGCATCTCTATGGCCCTCCTCTTTCCGAAAAGCAGATGCCCACGGCCTACCCCCCCCCCCCCCCCGCTTGACCCATACCCTGTGTCTCACCGCAGAGACGATTGCCTCTGGGCGCGACTGCGTTCGCAAGCTCGCGCCGGATTACGTGTCGTGAGGATCCGCCGCAAATCCCCTCGGCCGCCTGAATTCTCCCGACGATTTTACGTGACTCGATACACGATTTATCCCTCGCTCCGGGATTTACAATTCCCGAGGGACAACAAAACACACAGCCTAACTCTAAAGACGATGACTTGGTTGTTTCGCCTTCAAACACAAAACCGCGGATAAATGCACGCACAGTCTCGCACGAACATATGTCAACACAAGCACCAATATCTGAAAGTTATACACCCGTGCATACACATTCCAAACACCGAAAACACAAGCACACAAGCAAACACACTTTCATAAAACACACACAAGCAATTTCTCGTAAGACTCTTCACACACAAAAATAAAAAAAGTTTCCCGTTCGTCCGCCTCCAAGTTGACAATGGGCGGAAATACACCATGGTATTCAGGTATTCAGACACACGACTCGCGCTATCCGGCCGCCCACACTCCCCCACATACCAAGCCCACATCCCCCCACCCTATAACACCGCGGAGGCTACCCACACAGGCGCCTGGGACTACTCCTTGGGACACCTGGCTACAGTTTCTCGAGATCTCTATCCGTTCCTCTCTCTTCGTCTGTCGATTTGTTTATCCAATGGCATGTCAACATCTCTTTCCTCACTCTCTCTTCCCCCGCCCCCTCCCTCCCTCCCTCTCTCTCTCTCTCTCTCTCTCTCTCTCTCTCTCTCTCTCTCTCTCTCTCTCTCTCTCTCTCTCTCTCTCTCTCTCTCTCTCTCTCTCTCTCTCTCTCTCCTTCTCTCTCTCTCTCTCTCTCCTTCTCTCTCTCTCCTTCTCTCTCTCTCCTTCTCTCTCTCTCCTTCTCTCTCTCTCCTTCTCTCTCTCTCCTTATCCCTCTCATTCTCCTTATCCCTCTTCCTCTTCTTCATCCTCTCGCATTTCCACTCCCTTCCCTGCACTTCCCTTTCGCCTCTCTCCCCAAACAACCTCCTTCCCCGTCCTCCCTCTCCCTCACGTGCAACGAACAAGAGGCAAGCAAACAACAGTCAGTCAGCCAGCAAGCAAGCAAGCAACGAGCAGAAAACACTAAAGCTGAAGCAAGCAGGAGACTCGGATCCCACGGAGATTGACATGGCAAGACGGCCAAAGCAAACGGCTCTTCCTTCGCTCGCTATTAGCCCCCCCCCCACTCTCTCTCTCTCACTCTCACTCTCACTCTCACTCTCACTCTCACTCTCACTCTCACTCTCACTCTCACTCACTCACTCACTCACTCACTCACTCACTCACTCACTCACTCACTCACTCACTCACTCACTCACTCACTCACTCACTCACTCACTCACTCACTCACTCTCACTCTCACTCTCACTCTCACTCTCACTCTCACTCTCACTCTCACTCTCACTCTCACTCTCACTCTCACTCTCACTCTCACTCTCACTCTCTCACTCACTCACTCACTCACTCACTCACTCACTCACTCTCTCTCTCTCTCTCTCTCTCTCTCTCTCTCTCTCTCTCTCTCTCTCTCCCTCTCCCTCTCCCTCTCCCTCCCTCTCTCTCTCTCTCTCTTCCACGTCCATCGCCCTGTCCCTTCCCTCCTTTCCTCGACCTCCAATTTCCTTTCACTCGATTTCCATTTCCGTCCTTATTCTCTTTCTCTCTTTTCCTTCCTTGACTGTTTCGTATCCTCTAACCTTTGGGTTTTTCTCTTATTCTCCTTTTTATCACATTTTTCGCCCGTGTACGTCTTTTCATCCTCTTATTCCATTCCCTTGCTTCCTTTCATTCGCTCTGAGTGCGAGACTGTTAACATTTTCCTCGCCGCTTTGTTGTGCTTATTACCCTTCTTTGATTTTAATTCATTACATTTCTTCATTCTAAACAATTAACATACACACGCATACGCACACAGGCACGCACGCACGCACACACGCATGCACACACACACATACACACACACACAAACTCGACCTTTCACGCCATAAACTCATAAACTAATTTACTTCATAAATATACTTTACTGGTTCTTTCATATCATCGCATTAAAACTTCGGGTTCCGATTTTACAATAATTTCGAAAACTTCATCCTACAGCCTTGGAAGGGGGGTAGGAGGGGAGGCAGAGGAGAATTAGAGGAAGAGGGGAGAGGAATGTGGAGAAGGAGGGAAAAAGAACAGAGGAAATGGAGGGAGGGAGGGAGGGAGGGAGGGAGGGAGGGAGGGAGGGAGGGAGGGAGGGAGGGAGGGAGAGAGGGAGAGAGAGAGAGAGAGAGAGAGAGAGAGAGAGAGAGAGAGAGAGAGAGAGAGAGAGAGAGAGGGAGAGAGAGAGAGAGAGAGAGAGAGAGAGAGAGAGAGAGAGAGAGAGAAGGTGGAAGTAGAAGAAGAAAAAGGGAAACAGCAAGGAGAGGGAGAGGGAGAGGCGAAGACGAAGGAGAGAGATGAGACAATAGCATGGGTGAAGAGAAGAGGATAGTATGGAGATTATTTGTATATAAAATAATCTTCATTACTACACACACACACACACACACACACACACACACACACACACACACACACACACACACACACACACACACACACACGCCCCCCCCCCTCCAATCCCCCGAAGAATTGAATGGCAAAAAGGAGTCAGCCGGCGGCCGCAAACCACCACCCAAGAAGACATTAAGACGAATCTCTAACTCCGTCGACAAACACCTCAAGTCAACACTGATACCCGTGACTGCTCTTCAAACACTGTAAAAGGTACCGCTGACTGGCCACGAATCGGGGGAGAAGAAGAGAGAGAGAGAGAGAGAGAGAGAGAGAGAGAGAGAGAGAGAGAGAGAGAGAGAGAGAGAGAGAGAGAGAGAGAGAGAGAGAGAGAGAGAGAGAGAGAGAGAGAGAGAAAAAAACAACGTAATTTGCGAATCAAAAAAGAAGGAAAAATAATAGTATGAGTCACTAATATCGTGGTTGATTGATCCGATGACGTCATTTTGTCGATTGTTCATCACGGGGGGGAATTAACCGCCAATTCCTAATGATCTACTCGTTTTTCTTTTCTTTAAATGGGGAGGTTGAGGATGGGGGTGAGCCATGACGTAATTTCTCCACCCCTTTTTTTCTACGTCGATCGATTGTTCCGCGTAATTTTGGTTTGGTATCGATATCTCACAAACTTTAGTGTTATTATGTGCTTTATCAACTACGTGATAATATCATCTATGGAAAGGGTAGCAAGAATGGAATTAGTTTATAGAACCATGTTACCAAGAGTTATTATTATGAAAAACAGACCGAATTTGTCAACAAATCCATCCCTCCAGGTCCCTCATCCCCGCCCCCTCCCCCCTACCTTCCAACCACACACATACGAGAGTGGCGGCGGTAATGATGTTACGAAGGCCATAATTATAAGGTCTCCCACGACGCCAGGTAAAACCATTTGTGTCCACCATTAATTAGCCGGCCGAGTCTCGGCGTGTTCGCCCGACCGCCTCCAGGTGCGATTCGCGTCGCCTCGGACAACCTAGTTCGGCAGATTTTCCTCTCGCTCTCTTCTCTTCCGCGTAAACAAAAGAGAAACGCCGTTTAAGTCCTGGACAATGGGTCTCATGATCGCGTCACCGCATCAGGGTGAAGGTGAAGGTGAAGGTGAGACGCTCCATCCTATCCCAGACTTGAGGGTGGTGAGTTCTTGATGCTTCGAGGTGATTAATGAGTCGGCCCGCGTCTCCATTTGGAAATGGACAATCATTATCTGCCTAATTTGCCGCGTGCTTATAGAGGAAATATGCGCCAACACATGTTTTCTTTCTTGAGGACAGCTGTTCGAATACCGACCGACTGCCAACGCCATTTTTCCTTTCTCTATCTCCCCTCCCTCTCTCTCTCTCTCTCTTTCTCTCTCTCTCTCTCTCTCTCTCTCTCTCTCTCTCTCTCTCTCTCTCTCTCTCTCTCTCTCTCTCTCTCTCTCTCTCTCTCCCTTTCTATTTTCTCAGTCTCTCTTCCCAGCGTTCTCCCTCTTTCCCCTCCATCCCTCTCTCCCTCTCCCTCTCGAGTCCACGACGGAACCAAGTTCTTCCGCGCCTTTCCTGCGGTGTTATCAAAGATCTTCTCCCGGGACCATTTCTTAGATGTAGACGAGGCAGAAGGGAGTGGAGATTTCGTCCCCCTACTGTGTGCGTGACTGGGACTAAACACCAGTAAGGACGAGGGTGCCTATAAAAGGGCATTTTCAGCTGGTCTCCTCGCCGCTCCTCTGCTGCTGATGCTGCGACTCATTCCATCTCTACCTCTACCTCGACTCTCTTCTTCAACTCTTCCTTCCGCTGTTCTTTCCGCTAATTCTTATTCTATTGGGAAAATGAGTTGTAAAGTCGGAGTTAGCACCACGTCCTCCAGAACCCACTGCTACACCACACTCCTAAACACCACTTTGGTATCCTTTCCTACAACATTCTCACCGACTCCCTCCTTCCTCCCATACATCATACACCCCCTGTATCCCATAACCACATAACGACAATGCGACCCTGATATAGAGCCCATAGTGGTTATGGTAGTTATAGCGGCCCTCTCTCGTAGCGCCTCCAGGCATAATGGCAGACCCCGGACTACGAGGCTACGTGGAGCTGAGGCTGAGGCTACGTGGAGCTGAGGCTGAGGCTACGTGGAAGCTGAGGCTGAGGCTACGAGGGGGCTGAGGCTATGAAGGTAAACAAACAACCACGGGTCTTTACGCCTCTCGCGCGGTGACTTACGACCCGTGATTAAGCGGGAACAATAAAATATATCACTATATTTTCCCCCATTACGTGGTTCCCCGCCCACACTATTTCCGAGTGTTGTCGCGGCGTTATCAAAGGAAAATGGTCGGTCGTTTGAAGTCTATTCTCTCTCTCTCTCTCTCTCTCTCTCTCTCTCTCTCTCTCTCTCTCTCTCTCTCTCTCTCTCTCTCTCTCTCTCTCTCTCTCTCTCTCTCTCTCTCTCTCCCTCCCCCCTGAACTAAAATCGAAAAAGGATGGATGGATGAATTATGAATGAATGAATGAACAGATAGATAGGCATATGAAATAAAACAAAAACAAACAAAAACACAACAACAAGGAATCAAACTTGTAAAAAAAAAACACTATCACATCAAGGCAAACACCAACCACCCTTTCTCCAACTACACCAATACATCAACTATTAAAAGTCCCCATTTCCACTAACCAACAACCAGACACGGGCACACGCACACACATACACACACTACGGCCCCAAACATACCAATTACCGAATCAAAAAGAAGAGGTTTAGGGGAGGGGGGAGGGGAGGGAGGGGGAAGACGGGGGGAAGGAGGAGGTAGAGGAGGAGGGGGAAAGGGAACTAACGATGATAACACACTGTAAGACGAATCATTCATTTCAGTCGGAAGTGTAAATCGAAAACGTTGTCTCTAACCTGTAATTATTGCTTTAAGAGTTACCCGCCCGCCCGCCCGCCCGCCCACCTCTGTCTGGCGGTCACAGATGTGGGTTACGTTTGTGAGGGGTAATTTGACTTTTTTTCTGTCTATGGAATAAAGTGTTTGCGCGTGTGGGTCGGTGAATGAGTAAGTGCTAGTGCGATAGAGATGGATCATATAACTGTCTGTTTGTCTGTCTATACATAAGTGTGTGTGTGTGTGTGTGTGTGTGTGTGTGTGTGTGTGTGTGTGTGTGTGTGTGTGTGTGTGTGTGTGTGTGTGTGTGTGTGTGTGTGTGTGTGTGTGTGTGTGTGTGTGTGTGTGTGTGTGTGTGTGTGTGTGTGCGTGTGTGTGAGAGGACTTCGTGAAAGGAAAGTTCACAAGATACACTTACCGGGAAAGGCACATGCAAAGACAATAAACGGAAGCTTCATCCATACCTGTAAGAAAAATAATAATGTTAATACATTACCAAACGTTGTTGTGATATTTGTGATGATGACAAAAACGACACAATAATTATATGATTAATAATAACAACAATAATAATAACATCAATAATAACAATATAGTGATGATGAAAATAATAATAACAAAAGAAACATAACAATACCAACTAGCAAACGAATTCACACAAAAAAAATCCACAAACTACGACACCAACACTCAAAAATCAAGACAAACAAACAGGCAAACAAATAACAAAACAAACTCCGGGACGTCGCGAGGACGCACGCGGTCGGAAACTTCAAATATCAGTCCCCCCCCACATACCCCCCCCCCTCCCCAACCAACTCCCTCACCCCAACTTTCGTGACGGACACCGACCGGGCGAAAACCCTCACCAAGGGCTATATTAATCGATAACAGAGCGAGATATCAGGACTCCATTAAGGGGAATGTGGGGGGGGGGGGGTTGAGAGGGGGTAGGGGTAGAATGGGGGGGGGGGCAGAGGAAGGGAAGAGGAGGAAGGGGGTGGGGGGGATCGGGCAGAGAAAGTGGAAGGAGGAAGGGGTGGATTGAGATATGGGGGGGGAGGTGGAAGGGGAGGTTAGAGGAAGGGGGGAGGGGGAGAGTAAAGATAGGAGAGGGGGAGGAGGGGGGAAGGTGGCTTGGGAGGGAGGGGTGAGTATAGAAAGGGGGAGGAGAAGGCGAGAGTAGAGGTAAGGGAGGGGGAGGAGGAGGAGAGAAGACCGGAGGGGGGAGGGAAGGAGGGAGAGAGAGAGGAAGGGAAGGAGGGGGGAGAAACAAAGACAATGAGAGAGTGGGAGAAGGGGGGGGGGGTAAAAAGCCCGAGAATGAGTGACAGGAAGGTGGGGGAAAAGATGAGAAGAAAGAAGGTAAATTGGAAGAGAGAGACGGACAGAGAGAGAGAGAGAGAGAGAGAGAGAGAGAGAGAGAGAGAGAGAGAGAGAGAGAGAGAGAGAGAGAGAGAGAGAGAGAGAGAGAGAGAGAGAGAGACGGGCAGATTGAGACAGACCGAGAAAATCCACTAGTCAGTCAGACAAACCCAGACAGACACACAATAGACAAAGCGAACCAAACAGACGGAGACAGACAAAGAAAAAACAGAATACGGAAAGGCCAAAACAGACAAACAAACAACCAAAGAGAGGAGCGAAAAAAAGATAAGAGAAACTACGAAAGAAGTGAAAGAACAAAGGAAAACAAACAAACAGCGAAAGAGAATAGGGAAAAAAGGAAAAAAAAAGAAAAGAAGAAAAAGGAGACCTTCTACCCACAGCCAAAGAACCGCCGACAATCTCGGTGGTTTTAATAAACAAGGAAAAAAAGAGAACAGTAATAGGCCTTGGATATTTAATGAACAAGGACTAATATTTATTCACTAGGTTAACCAGTCCTGTCCATGCGTGAAGAAGGGGTAGGGGAAGGGGGTAGGGGAAGGGGGTAGGGGAAGGGGGTAGGGGAAGGGGTAGGGGAAGGGGTTGGGGAAGGGGTAGGGGAAGGGATAGTGGTAAGGCGGAGAAGGAAGGAAAGGGAGGAGGGGAAGGGGAAGGGGAAGGGGTAAGGGAAAAGGGGGAGAAGGAGGAGAAGGAGAAGGCGGGATAGGGAGGGGATAGTGGAAGGGAAAGAGATGATGGGGAAGGAGAAAGGGAAAGAGAAGGAGATGCGGGAGAGGAAGGGGAAGATCGGGAAAGAGGAAAAGGGAGGGGGAGGAAGGAAAGGGGTTAGTGGGGAAGAAGGAAGGAGGAAGGGGGACAGCAAGATGGGGAAGGAGGTAGGGTGAAGGACATGGGGAATGGGTAGGGGTAGGGGTAAAAGGATGACGAAGAGGGTGGGGAGGGGGGTAAGTTCCGTATTTATTCTTGCTTGGGCGAGAAGTGTGCGTGGGGGCGAGGCCGGTGTGCTGGCGCCTGTGTTGGCTTGTGTTAATTATTCTGAGCATCGTGTTACCAGCCTAACCACCCCCTCCCCTCCCCTCGCCCGCCCTCTCGCCCTCTCACCTACCCACCCTCCCTCCCTCCTTCCCTCTTCTTTTTCTTACCCCTCCCTCCCTCCCTCTCACCCATCCTCTCACCCTCCCTCTCACCCACCCTCCCACCCACGCCTTACCAAGTCTCTACTCCATTGCCAGGACACCTCCCCCTCCCCCCACTTCTCCTTGGATGGCTCTCCGCGCGAATATTTGCTTCTCATTTCCGAGTCTTCCATCTTTCTGGGACGAGTATTAACCCAGCCTCTCCCTCCTGTTTGACTCTCGAATATTCCAATCTTCCCCCGCCGAGTCAATATTCTCTCTTTTCCTCACTTCCTCTGCTTTAGCGTCTCTTGTTTGCCCCCCTCCTTCATCGTGCTGGTCCGCTGCACTGGGACCAAATAGCTGATTTTCGCCTACATTCAAAATGCACTTTTGGCTTCCCGGTGTCTTCTCTGCACACTCTTTCTGCGGCGTCACTGTTAGCTCTAGCATTCCCTTCGCCCCAAGCTCTCCTCCTCCTCCTCCTCCTCCTCCTCCTTCTCCTTCTCCTTCTCCTTCTCCTTCTCCTTCTCCTTCTCCTTCTCCTTCTCCTCCTCCTCCTCCTCCTCCTCCATCTTATTTCCTTCCTCCCTCTTCTTCTCCTCCTTTTCTCCATCTCATCGTCTCATTTCCTTCTCCTTATCTTCCAACCCAGCCTTTCATGATATGTCTAGCCTCTCCCCTTCAACCAAACCACCCACCTATCTTAACCTTCAGAGTACCGAAGCCCCGAGCTCATCACCTCGACAAATCCCTCCAACCCGAGAGGAACACCTAAAAACTCCTACGATCCCGCGGCCGCCCATCCAGCCCGCGCGCGGACTCGGAGGCGTAGTCGAGGCACACACGGCGACGAGAGTAAAGGTGCGAGTAATCAGATCCCGGCAGGCGTCACATTATGCAAATGTTCCCACAGTCCTTAAGCACGCGGTCTATACCTGGCTCCGATAAGGGTCGAGATGATGATTATAGACATAGATAATTACAGATAAGAGTATCTCGGCGTTTTTTTTTTCTTCTTTTTTAGGGGGTGAAGGGGGGGGGGACGATGACACGGATGGATCGCGCTTGTCTTGCCTCGGCTGCCTCTCCCGCGTCCCTATCGCGCGGTTTAATCTAGGCGTGTGTGTGTGTAACGAACTCCCGCGAAAGGAGTTTTACACGTTGCTGGGAGTGGCTGGCGTAGAGGATACAGCTTAACTTCGCCGCGAAATGTATG
>NW_028234405.1:19752067-19777067 GCF_977035675.1 Penaeus japonicus | reverse complement strand
TTGCCTATCTGCCTGCCTGCCTGCCTGTCTGTCTGTCTGCCTATCCCGTCTGCCTTACCCAACCCTCTCTTCAGGCCCGTCTTCCTCCCTCCTCTTCTTACCTTTCTTCTTCTCCCATCTTTTTGAGCTTTCTCTTCCCCCTTTCTTCATCTGTGAGTTGTTTTTCTGCTGTTGTTTTTTTGTTTTGTCTTTTTTGGTGAGGAATGTAAGGCCAACTTTAGTGATCTCCCAGAGAAAGAAGAAAGGGGAAGATCCTTTGAAAGTCCTGCTGATTCATGCAATAATGTCTGCTGAGTTTGGTGGAAAAAGTTTGCCGACGAGGATGGCCGAGTTGCGTAGATTGCATCAGTTTTTTTTCCATCTCCAACTAAGATTTATATATACATTATATATATATATATATATATATATATATATATATATATATATGTGTGTGTGTGTGTGTGTGTGTGTGTGTGTGTGTGTGTGTGTGTGTATACCACACGCGCGCGCGCGTGTGTGCGTGTTTGTATGTGTGTGTGTGTATACCACACGCGCGCGCGTGTGTGCGTGTTTGTATGTGTGTATGTGTGTATGTGTATGTGTATGTGTATGTGTATGTGTATGTGTATGTGTATGTGTATGTGTATGTGTGCATACATACACATATATAATAAATCAATTATATTATGGTAATCACATAAATGTGTCTATTTATGTATTTACATAAACAGGATATACATAGACCGTACATAATCATGATCTTATATAAAGCCCCCCCCCCACACACACACACACACACACAAGCCGAATTCTCCGCGAAAGCGAGTCCCGACCGTGCAAGCCGTGACAAGCGCCGCGGGTGAGAACAGCCGCGCACAGAACAGCTGGGCCTCGGGCGTTCATTATCTCCATCATAAAGTGAGACAATCAATAAGGAACAGGACCCCCTGCTAAGTCTTTGCACAGGAAGTCCAGGAACAACAAAAGATTCCTCCCTGACTGGAACGACACGCATAAAACCGGCTCGCTTAATGTTGTTTTAGCGGCTGTTAGCATGGTAATAAGCAAGGCTGTTTTCGACTGTTCCTTAATTGCGCTGGAGGGGAAATAAAGAACGACAAATGAGTCATAATCTCGATTCGTGTTAATGTGCGTTGGGATTTTTTTTCTCGAAAAGTCTGCTATCAAAATGATACACGTAGCGGAGTCGTTATTGGAACGGCGCTATTCAAATGGGTACAAAAAAGACAAATTTAAGTAAATGATAATAAAAATCAGACTAAAACACATACCATGAATGTCAAGTAGTTAAAATTTCACATGTGATAATAAAAATAGGGGCTCGCTCTTTCGGAGGATAAAAAAAGGTTACAAAAAAAGTTGAAGGGTCGTGGAAACGGACACACAAAAACACACATTGACGATAAGCCCTTTCCTTTAATAATTTAATTAACCTCAATTTAACCACATACGTTAAAGACTCGAACAAGCCACTAACACAGAACAGTTTCCAAATCTCTTTCAGTACACGAAATCTTATATTCTTGAACGACGATCAAGTTTCGAAACGCTCTATCTAAACGACCACAAACCACAAACGTCTTTTATCGGTTCGCTAACCAAAGGAGGTCCTTTTGCTAGTGTTCTCTAGTTCTTGCTGTTCGGTACAAGGAATGTTCTCAATTTTGTTCTTCAGCGAGTTAATGAGGATGTAAGGGCGTTTACCCTGTGGATTTACACGGCTTATTGTGTGTTGTATTGCATTTCCTTGCATGTTACTGTATTATACACCTGTGTATTGAATTACAACATAACGTGGTAAACAGTTACGCAAGGCACAACAATGTATTATATCGTATTCCGTTGTAGTGTTTGTTGTTTTATGTGCACGTGTGTCTGCGTGGGCGTTCGCAATCGTGACTCTGGAAGCGTAAATGGAACGAGGTGAAAGTAAATTTGTATTGCATTTAAATAACTTTGCAGTTAATATGCGTGTTTGTGAGAGTTAATGAGTGAACGAGAGAAAGAGAGAGAGAAAAAAGATAAAGAGAGAGAGAGAAAGAGAGAGAGAGAGAGAGAGAGAGAGAGAGAGAGAGAGAGAGAGAGAGAGAGAGAGAGAGAGAGAGAGAGAGAGAGAGAGAGAGAGAGGAGAAGAGAAGAGAGAGAGAAAGAGAGAGGAGAGGAGAGAGAGAGAGAGAGAGAGAGAGAGAGAGAGAGAGAGAGAGAGAGAGAGAGAGAGAAGGAGGAGAGAGAGAGAGAGAGAGAGAGAGAGAGAGAGAGAGAGAGAGAAGAGAGAGAGAGAGAGAATATATATATATATATATATATATATATATATATATATATATATATATATATATATATGGGGGGGACTGAGTGACTAACCTAGAGAAAGAGAGAGAGAGAGAGAGAGAGAGAGAATACGTTTGTGTGCATGCAAGTCCGCGTGAGTATTTGTTTTAATTGTTCGCGTGTTAAAGGGGCGGTCTAGATCTAAGCGGCGACCAAGAGCTTGTTAGTCTGTGTTTGCTAAACTCCGTATCGTGTATATGAAACGTGCAACAAAGCCATAACACATGCCAATCTCCTGTACATGCGTGTCGGTAAACGAGGTGTACATGTGTAAGTCAATAATAGGTCATCATGTGTCTACGTAACCCTCACTCTCGCTCAAGATTGCGAACACTCAACATGAAATGCCTGTCTGCTGGACTGCGTGTCTGGCTGTCTGCTGTCTGGCGCTGGCTCGCAGGTTGGCTCGGCTCTCTTGCTCTCTTGCTCTCGCTCTCTCTCGCTCTCTTGCTCTCGCTCTCTCTCGCTCTCTTGCTCTCTCGCTCTCTCGCTCTCTCTCTCTCTCTCTCTCTCTCTCTCTCTCTCGCTCTCTCGCTCTCTCGCTCTCTCTCTCTCTCTCTCTCTCTCTCTCTCTCTCTCTCTCTCTCTCTCTCTCTCTCTCTCTCTCTCCCCCCCCTCTCTGTCTCTGTGTGTGTGTGTGTGTGTGTGTGTGTGTGTGTGTGTGTGTGTGTGTGTGTGTGTGTGTGTGTGTGTGTGTGAGTTCCCAGCCCGATTACCCGTCCCGGTTTCACACATCTACCTTATGAGCATTAAAAAGAAACGCTAGCACACACAATTTCAATAAAATCATACATACCCAATTGCCATTTTGACCCTCCCCCCTCCCCCGCGTCACTTAACCCTCCTCACCCCCCATCCGCCTAGAAGCCCACAGTCAGTCCAAAGAACCCCTTTACGATCCCGAATACATGTCGTTACAAGAGCAGTACGTATCACAAGAACCCGAACCACTTTATTCGAAGGCAAAAGAAAAATAAGAGTGCCCCCCACCCCCTCCACCTTCCCTCACCTCTTGCTTGTAGTCTCTCCCATGCCCTTGCCGCTCGTTCCCAACTACTTGCCTGAAAGACCGTTATCATGACAATTTTTGAGAGAGAGAGAGAGAGAGAGAGAGAGAGAGAGAGAGAGAGAGAGAGAGAGAGAGAGAGAGAGAGAGAGAGAGAGAGAGAGAGAGAGAGAGAGAGAGAGAGATTTGATTTTGATATGTTTATTCATACTATATACATTGTATACACATGAATAGGCATAGGAATTATGCCTAAAAGATTTGTACAGTTCATGTTAGATTCGGAGACAGATAGAGAGAGAGAGAGAGAGAGAGAGAGAGAGAGAGAGAGATAGATAGATAGATAGAGAGAGAGAGAGAGAGAGAGAGAGAGAGAGAGAGATTTGATTTTGATATGTTTATTCATACTATATACATTGTATACACATGAATAGGCATAGGAACTATGCCTAAATGATTTGTACAGTTCATGTTAGATTCTGAGACATACATTAGAGAGAGAGAGAGAGAGAGAGAGAGAGAGAGAGAGAGAGAGAGAGAGAGAGAGAGAGAGAGAGAGAGAGAGAGAGAGAGAGAGAGAGAGAGAGAGAGAGAGAGAGAGAGAGAGAGAGAGAGAGAGAATAGAAGAGAGAGAGAAACGCCCCTTTTCTTTCTCCCTTTTCAAATAAAGATATAAACACGCGCGTTGAATAGCGAAAAGCAATCAGCGGGCCTCGTAACGACAGGAAATCCACGCCGCTTAAAACATGCTGATGAGGTCGTTCGAAAGTGCGAGTCGTTATTAGCGCTGCGCCGAGGTCCCACGTAGACGCAAGAGTAATGGTCTTCGTTAAATGGCTAATAAATACGTCTGTTTAGGGGTCTTGTTAGATTAACCTAGAGTGAAGGCATATTTATTCTCTCATAATTCGCTTGTTATCGACTGAAGTAGTGTTCTCGGTGTTTATTTAGTATGTATAACTAGCTATACTATATTTTCAACTGAATAAATATTCAATATCATGTGTCTTATTACCGAGCATGCAGGTGTTAGGCGTTGAGCGTGGAGCGGAGAGGTACACGGGTACTGGGGCTGCGGGGGAACAAGGGTACAGTGGTACAGGGGGTACAGGCAGGTGGTGCTTGTCGCTCCCGCTCCACATGGCAGCTGGTGACAGCGGACGGACGCGAGGAGCCCCAATGGAAAGAGCTGGTAAAGAAAATCTGACAATATTGAGACTATGTTTACCTGATAAAAAAAGGTAAAAAAAAAACATGGCGATGGGGGAGCTGAGCTGTCATAGTGAGCTTTCGAAAAACATGAACGCTTGCCAGGCCCCTGAGCGTGTAAACATCTATCTCTTCGTTGTGCACACACACACACAATATATATATATATATATATATATATATATATATATATATATATATATATACATATATATGTGTATATATATACATATATATTTATATATATGTATACATATACATATATATAAAGAGAGAGAGAGAGAGAGAGAGAGAGAGAGAGAGAGAGAGAGAGAGAGAGAGAGAGAGAGAGAGAGAGAGAGAGAGAGAGAGAGAGAGAGAGAGAGAGAGACGTATAAACATAAATAAACATAGATACATTCATACTTATATATATATATATATATATATATATATAATCAGGAGAACAAGTAGTAATAGATATAGAATAGTGCATAAAGAGAGAGAGGAAGAGAACCCGAATGAGGAGCGCGGAGGCCGAGAGTTGAGCCGAAGAGTGAAGCGCGCGACAGACGGCTTGGCTGCGTCCGGCTATCCCATAAGAAAAAGACTCTTTGCATTTTTACGCGACGCTTTTCCTCATCAAAGTAAAAACTTTGTTTGGGAGTGGGAGGGGCTGGGCGAGGACGAGGGTGCGGGGGGGGGAGGGGGAGCACTGCAAATGAGAAAACCCGGAATTCAGAAACTTGAAGCTACCGCGTCTTTTAAAATAGGTGAACCAGAGAGAGAGAGAGAGAGGGTAGGGGAGGGGGAAGGGGGAGGGGGTAGAAAAAACTTGGGAGGCAAGTCCATTTTCGGGATTGACTGCAGGTTACGGGAACGCACTCGAGGAAATCTATGTATACGTATTATAAAATTGGAATGTTCGGCCCAAATGTATGTCAGCGGAATGTGAAAATCATTCAGTGTGTCACAGGGAAATGGAATGCAAATGGAAAATGCGGTAAAACGAAAGCTTTACTACGCCCGTTTCGAAACGAACAGGCCCTCCTATCTGGCCCCGTTTCCTGGAAACCGCAACGGGGGAAGGAGGTGAGCGTGTGCGGGAGGGGGAGGGGTGTGTGGGCAGAATGATGCACACATTATGGGGTATGAGGGTAAATACCTGTGGGTACCCCCCTCCCCTCCACTCCCCTTCCCTTCCCTTCCCTTCCCTTCCCTTCCCTTCCCTCCTCTCCTCTCCTGCTCCCGTCCCTTCCCTCCTCTTCTCCTCCCCCACATTCACGCAAATGGGCCGACTTTGCCCGTAAAGATCTAATGTGATTAGCTTTATCTGAGCTCCTGTTCATCTCATTATCTGATTTGCTTGTTATCTCCGGTGGCTTGTCGGTTCCGCGAGGCCCTACGAGTCTGGGACGAAGACCCAGTCACACAATTCAAAACTACAAAGATACAAAATATCAAAAAGACATTCTTAAAAAAAAAAACGAAAACAATTCATGCATCGGATGCAACACGCGTGTATCCTGCATCATAAAATACACATTTCAAAAATTTGCATAAGAATCTAGCCTTATCACCATCCCAACACTCGCCAAGTTGTCGCCAATGATAAAATGATACGAACACAATCTGTGTGACTCTAAGCGCTACACGACGGCTACATGAGCGACAGCAGTGTGTTTGCGCAACTAATAAGCGTGTTCCGAGTTAGGTGTCTCCATCCCCGACGTTCACGGGGTGGTCGCCCGGGTGTTAAGTGTTAGTGCCATCTATCACACGTGGCTTCTTTGCGTCTAGTTGTCAAGGGATCATGAACTCGTGGATCATGGACTCCGGGTCGACCCTCTATTACGTCATAGATCTTGGAGGAGTCTCAGAACACATGGCGCATCTCTTCGACTCTAAACGCATCCTTGGTCACATTTTTTTGGTCATTGTCTCCGGGACTTGTCATATTCGTAAAAAAGTACAAGATGACAGGAAAAATGACAGATAAAGCTCGTTTATCACTCCTTCATCCAGGCTTACATATTTTTGCATTTCCTTTTGAGTGGTGCGTTCACCCTGGGGTAAGATCTCGTTATTTCAGTTTATAAAAAAATATGTACTACACTGTCTCTTTTCCGTAAAAGTGAAGTTTCTTGTGCGTTGCCAAGCATGTTCGTCGTGTATGACCATTCCCCTCACTTCGGTGAAATACAGAGTTGAAAAAAATACATCTCTCCCTTTGTGTGCGGCATTAAAAAAAATAACAGACGCCTGATGTGCTCCCTCACCTGCCTCTACCGGCGCTGCTGCTGCTCCGCCCCGGGCCGGCTGCTGTCCGTCATGCCTCCAACACTACAGCTTCAACCTTGCTGCATATGGCGCCTGCCTACACAACCGCTGATTTGCATACACTTCATTGATGGTCTTGTCTTCGCAAACCGCACACGCTTCTCCTCATCCCCGGAAGAGACAGCGCCGCTATAACAAGACGTGGGACAAGACGCGCACGCAATCGCACTGTACTGACGAGAATTCCGGACAACAAAAGACCCGACGAACAAACTCTGATGCGCATTTCGCGACGACACAAAAGACAATCTGATTTCGCCTTTTCTCCTAACGAGTAATCTCCCCTGCTCCAACTTCCTTCCCCTCGGCCCCTTTCAGAAACAGAGGGGAAGAGGGAGAGAGGGAGAAGGGCTGGCAGAGGGAGAAGGAGAAGCAGAAAAAAGAGAGGGAGGGAGGAAAGGGAAGGAGAGGGTGGGAGATGGAGGAGGGGATGAAGAACGAGAAAGAGAGGGGGGAGGAGAAGGAGAGAGAGGAGAATAATGACGTGGATGATGATGAGGAAAGAAGGAGAAGGAGAGAGAGAGAAAGAGAGGGAGAGGTAGGGGGAATGTTTAAGAGACGAAGAACGAGTGAGATAAAGGGGAGGGGGAGGCGAGCAAACGCGACCAAGAGCATGAGTCAGCACTACCCCCCTCCCCTAACCCCCCATACATATATTAAGCAAAAGGGAACCACTTGAGGATGCTGACCGAGGGTTGTTAGAGGCATCTTCACACCTCCTTCGCCGGCCGGTCAAATAAATCTTATTGACACCTCCTCGGTCCAGCGGCAGTACACCCAGTCTCCCCCTATTACCCAGCCCCCCCCCTCCCCTTCCCCCTCCCCCGGGCCAACAGCTCCTCCACACACGGGTCCTATCATGAGCACTTCTTCACGCGGATTACGTGGATTACGGGATTAGCAGCACCACCAGCCACGAACTCGAGTCTCCGCGGCTCTGATCTCTCTTCGATGACCTCCCAGCGCCCTCCCAGCGCCCTCCCTCCCCCTACTCTACCCCCTTACCCCCTACTCTTCCCCTCCCTCCCTCCCTCCCTCATTCCGTACTCCCTCTCAAGCAATCTGCAATTAAAATCCATTATCGTCGAATTATGCTAATTTTTGGTAGTCAGGACTTCCCTCGACGTGCCTGCTGATCCCGTCCCTTTTCTTCGTTGCGCGACGGAGGAATCTTGTAAGAAGGGCCGCTTTGTCTCCTGTCGCTTCAGCCGACCAGATAATCGGAAATTGAGGACGTACTGATACCGGGCGCGGATTATATCACGCTGATCAACCCGCCCAGACGTTCCGACTTGCTCTTGTGGCGAAAATATAAGTCTTTTGTGAGTGTGTGTGTGTGGCTCCGCAGATCCAGTTTGATCGCGCGGAAAAATGGGCCTTAATCCCTCGGAGATACGGACAGTTTAAGAGATCGAGATCCGTATCTTGAAAAAGGGAGGGACGAGGCATCTCTATGTTATATTCATGAGCTGAATCTTTGAATACGAAAAAAGACCTAAAATCACATCAAAAGGAGAACCGCCTACCAACCCGGAAATAAGACCGTCCATCGCCCGCTAAGGGAGAGCGCGACTTGCACAAACGGCGCCGGGATAAACACATTGACGCGGTGGCGGGGTCAAAACACGTGCATAAATCACAGCCAGACATTAAGGAACCGAGTCCAGGCAACACTGGTCTTGCCTACCCCTAGCGCCTTGTCTTGCCCGCCCTGTGGAGTCAGAAAAAAAGAGGGGGAAGAGGAAGTATGGAAGTTCTCTCTTCCCTTATCTCCTCTTTTCTCCCCTCCTTTCCCTCTCTCTTGACACGGCAAAAACAGGGACACATCATCGCACTGTTCTGATGGAAGATAATTCCTGTTTTCTTCTCTGCTCTCGTGTAAGACTACAAGATATTGCTGCCACCGTCTCGTACGTCGCGCGTTGCCAACAAGGGGGCGGGGGAGGCAGGGGAATGGGGAATGGAGGGGACACAAGGACAGGGGAGAAAGGGGAGAGGGGGAGAGAGAGAGAGAGAGAGAGGAGGATAGAGATATGAGGACGGGGAGAGAGGATACTAGAGGGGAGGAGGACAGAGGGAAAGAGGACAGGGAAGAAAATATGAGGACAGGGGAGAGAGGAGGGCGGGGGGCAAGGGAAGAAAAGAGGACAGACGGAGACGGAGGGATAGACAAAGGCGAGAGGGGAGAAAAAAGGGAAGGAAAGAAAATGAATAAAAGTGACAGGGCGGGTACAGCAGGGGATAAGAGAAGGATGGGTAGGTGGACGCAAGGCTCAAGCGGATAGGAAATAAAGCGACACAAAAGGACCCAGGCCATAGATAGATGACACATGGGGTGACACACATGGGCATGATACAAAAAAATATCGATATAACGGAAGGTAACAAAATACGTATACTAATCGACTCGTTCGTCCATTAAGGTGGAAATTAGAATATAGACGACGAAAAGCAAAAAAAAGGAGAAAATACGAAAACAAACAAACAAAGACTCAGTAAAAGGACAAACACAAAAAAATACAAAAAGAAAAACAATTTGAGATACATGTACTCCAGAAACGGTATAAAACAAGAAGGACATGAGAGAAGGAAGAAAGGAGAATAGACAAGAGGACAAGAGAGATAATATACAAGAGAAAGGAGACAGGAGACAGGAGACAAGATGACAGGGAGAGAAGGGAGCGCTAGAGATATACATGGAGAAAAGAGAAGAAGAAGAGAAAGGAGCGAGAGAGAACAAAAAAAGAAGAGATAAGAAGACAAGAGGTTAGAGAACAAGCGAAGCGGACAAGGGGAGAGAGGACAAGAAGAGAAGGGAGCGAGAGAAGACAAGACGAAAGGGGAGCGAGAGAGAACAAAAACAGAGAATAAGGGAGAGGACAGGAAGACAAGAGGACAAGAGGAGAGAGGACAAGAGGCGAAGGGAAGCGCGACTACCGACGCGAATTATTCCCGGACACGGGCGAACGCCGTAGGGGCAAATGCAACATGACACGTTATTTTCCACCAGCAAGACAAAAGTCCATGAATATTTCCCAACTCTACCACTCCCTCTCACCCCCCCCCCTGACCTATCCCCTGACCTCTCCCTTTCCCCACTCCCCTAGAAAAGAAAAAGGAAAAAAAAAAATAAGAAGAAAATCACGGAAACTAAAGAAAACTTTTTAAAATTGTGAGTGTGACAGTGTGACGGAGACACAAAAAAGAGAAGGAGGAGGAGGAGGAGGAGGAGGAGGAGGAGGAGGAGGAGGAGGAGAAGGAGGAGGAGAAGGAGTAGAACAACAACAATCTAAACGAAAAAAAAAAGTAAATAAAAAATCGAATAAAACATATATAAATAAAAGGAGAAAACCTAGAAAAATAACAGAAAAGCACCCCCCTAAAAGAGGAAAAACAAAACTGAAAAAAGGGTAAATAACCATAAATCTGAAGGCGCCGATGACAAGACGGAGGAGGCTCTGATGTCAAGATGGAGGCGCCGGAATTAAGACGACGCTTGATGAAAGAGACGGAGCGAGGAAGCAAAACATAAAGAGAGGCAAGCGGAGAGTCAGAGGGAAAAAAAGACGAACACAAATCTTATCTTGGATAGAAAAAAAACAAGAGCGAGAGAGAGAGAGAGAGAGAGAGAGAGAGAGAGAGAGAGAGAGAGAGAGAGAGAGAGAGAGAGAGAGAGAGAGAGAGAGAGAGAGAGAGAGAGAGAGAGAGAGAGAGAGAGAGAGAGAAAAGAGAGATAGAGAGAGAGAGAGAGAGAGAGAGAGAGAGAGAGAGAGAGAGAGAGAGAGAGAGAGAGAGAGAGAGAGAGAGAGAGAGAGAGAGAGAGAGAGAGAGAGAGAGATTGCGATAAAAAGGTGAAAAAAACTCAAATCCGCAAAAATGGAAGCCACAGAGTAGCTTGCCTCGTGCGTGAGTCACTCAAGAACTCTCGGGCTTCGAGCTCGCTTGACTTCACTTAACACGCACCCCTCCTCCCCTCTTCCCCTCCTGCCCTCCAACTGCCACTCCACTCACCCCAGTAATGCACGTTGCATGATAAAAAGCAATGCAACGGACTGAGATTCTAACGATAAGAAGGCGATTTTTCCCGCTCCAAGCGTCATCAGCATTCTTGGCGCTGCAACGAGGAGACTTCGAACATCATACATATCATCTGTAATCCCCCGACTCAGAATACAGTCGCTCGGCGCATGGCAGACGCATGACAAACGCATGACAGACGCTACATAAATTGGCTCTGACAGCACCATCCCTCACAAACCACTTACGTCAGTCAGGCTTAGCGCAGGCCGTCTAAGCCTCGTTCATTAACGTCTTAATTACCGGCGATAATCACCATACCAGCGATGACGTTACAGCTAGAGCATCGCGAAGGCACACCATGCTTACTTACCACTGCTTTCCGCTGGGTGCGTTTGTTCCATCCGTCTTACCTAATGATTGGCAAGCGCATAGTCTAACGCAAGCACCTCTCTTCCTTCAACCCAAAAATAACAATATATATATATATATATATGTGTGTGTGTGTGTGTGTGTGTGTGTGTGTGTGTGTGTATGTGTGTGTGTGTATGTGTGTGTGTGTGTGTGTGTGTGTGTGTGTGTGTGTGTGTGTGTGTGTGTGTGTGTGTGTGTGTGTGTGTGTGTGTGTGTGTGTGTGTGTGTGTGTGTGTGTGTGTGTGTGTGTGTGTGTGTGTGTGTGTGTGTGTGTGTGTGTGTGTGTGTGTGTGTGTGTGTGTGTGTGTGTGTGTGTGATAATACATCTATATTCAAAATATGTATAAAAATAATAAACAAACGAGCACACAAAGAGATACATAGTCTCTGTCTCTCTGTCCTTTCAGCATCCACATCCGCGTTTACTCTCCCCCATTCTTCTGGTGGAACAAACGCCGCAGAACACTTATTACGAACATTTTTCTCCAATATTGATGACTTTTCCGACATCTGAAAAGGACAACGTCCCACGCACGTGTACAGTTGAACTTCCTTTTGACGGAAAAGTAAATATAATACGACTTTGATGTTGGAAGAATATTGAGGGAAATATACCTTTTTTTATTTTCTATACGTGTGTGTGTGTGTGTGTGTGTGTGTGTGTGTGTGTGTGTGTGTGTGTGTGCGTGTGTGTGTGTGTATTTGTCTGTATGAGAAAAAAGTGAGAGTAAGTGCCTGCATCATCTCGAGTAATGCAAACACAAATATCATACAAATAATCAAATATTCATGCCTTCCACGACGCAAAACCTCGGTCTGTCCTATAATCGCAACTCTCACTCGAAAAATAAATCTAATTCCTGTGCCTTTTCGTACCCCTGGATTTCCCTTTCGCAGGGAATTTCACACACACGCGTCATGCCTTCTGTTCACTTTAGCAAATATGAAAAAGTGCCGACGGTTTTTTATCGTCCCTTCCTATCTCTGCATTCCTTTCAACGTTTCTTTTCAATCCTTCAATTTTTTGTTTTTACATCTCCTGTCCATTTTTTAAATCTTATTATTATTCTACTTTGATATTCAATCTCAGCTTCAACAGTCTTCAGTCTCTCCCCTATCGGCCTTCTCCTCCCTATTTTCCCTTCTACTATTTCCTTTTACGCCCTACACCACAGACAGTCAACAGCCTACAGCTTTCATCCCCGAATCTCTCTTCCATTATTTCCTCCCTCAAATTTCCCCTCCCCCCCCCCCCCCACACACACAAATTCTCCCCTTAAACTCCCTCCTCCAACTCCTCTTACACCCCCCCCCCCCACACCCACTGAAACTCCCTCCTCCAACTCCTCTCCCCCTAAACTCCCCGGTCCTGAGGCACTTCCTGGGTCACGTGCCACGGCCCTCTACAGGCCCTACAGGAATGCACCGGGGAGGTCGCTCGTGCCTGTAGGTTCACTTTTGGGGTGATTATGCTGTTATGATTACCCGGGGCTGTCACGTCTTTGGATGCCACGGGGGTACAGGGTATAAGAGGGGTGGGAGGGAGAGGGGAAGGAGGGAGAGGGGAAGGGGGGGAAGGGGAAGGAGGGGGGGGAAGGGAAAGAAGGAGGAGAGGGAATAGGTGGGTATGGATGGGACAGGGGAGGGGAAAGGGGGAAAGAAAAAAGGGAATAGGAAAGAATGAAGAGGGAAAGGGGAGAGGAAGAGGAAAAGAGGAAGGGAGGGGTGGGGGGGGGGAGACGAAGTGAGGGGATGGAGGAAGGAGACGAGAGGAAGAGAGAAAGAAAGAAAGAAAGAAAGAGAGGGAGAGGGTCTTCGTGTGCTTATTTAGGCCCGACGCGATTAGGCAGGGGGCAGGAGGAGGAGGAGGAGGAGGAGGAGGAGGAGGAGGAGGAGGAGGAGGAGGAGGAGGAGGAGGAGGAGGAGGAGGAGGAGGAGGAGAGGAGGCTGAGGGTGCAGCGCATGTTTTCGGTGTCTTGCTGTGTCTCAAAGTCGCGTCTGCTTTCTTTACTAAATGGGGTCTCCTCCTTTCAGGGGTTCTGGAATTAAAGGATTTCCTGTGCGCGCGCGTGTGTGTTCACATACATCCCTCCACATACACGTGTGCGCATACATCCGAATCCACACACCAACATACATACAAAAAAAAATCCAAGTCAGACGTTAATTATGGACAAGCAATTACCGACTCAGGGATGTTTGCTATCCGACGGGCAATAATCAATCATGAACTCCGAATCCGAAAAAAATCATCAGTCGCTGACAAGAGAGGAAAATATTCGCCTCAAAAATGTGTATGTGTGTGTGTGTGTGTGTGTGTGTGTGTGTGTGTGTGTGTGTGTGTGTGTGTGTGTGTGTGTGTGTGTGTGTGTGAGTGAGAGAGAGAGAGAGAGAGAGAGAGAGAGAGAGAGAGAGAGAGAGAGAGAGAGAGAGAGAGAGAGAGAGAGAGAGAGAGAGAGAGAAATATGTATTCAAACACAGTTTCAACGCTAATAGAATTCAAGACGAGACAGACAATGGTTGTTGAAATGCGAGCGGGGAATGTGCATAATATGTATGTATGTGTTTTTATGTGTATGTGTTTGTGTATGTATGTATGTGTACATGTGCATTTATGCGTATATGTATGTGTATATGTATGTGTATATGTATGTATATGTATATGTATATGCGCGCGCGCGCACAAACACACACACACACATACACACACACACACATACACACACACATACACATACACATACACATACACATACACATACACACACACACACACATACACATACACATACACATACACATATATATACACATATATATACATATATATATATATATTATGTATATGTATATATATATATATATGTATGTTTATTTATATATCTATATATATTTATATATATATATAAATATGAGATAGAGACAGACAGAGATAGACATATAAGGAGAGAGAGAGAGAGAGAGAGAGAGAGAGAGAGAGAGAGAGAGAGAGAGAGAGAGAGAGAGAGAGAGAGAGAGAGAGAGAGAGAGAGAGAGAGAGAGAGAGAGAGAGAGAGAGAGAGAGAGAGAGAAAGCGGAGATGGCGACGCAGAGAGACAGGTGTTGTTGAGACGAGACGGACGGCTCACTGTTGTCATTCGTCTCTCTGTAACGACCCCTAACTACCACCTCATGACTCTTGTTGTGCCAAGGCCTGCGTGCGCGCACGTACCACTCCTTCTCCTCCTCCAACTCTCACCCCCACTCCCATCTCCTCCCCCTCCCCCCCTTCCCCTCCCCCTTCCCATTCCCATTCGTACCCCTCCCTCTCTCTCCCCTCGCCCATTCGGTGACCCGAGAGGTGATGGCAAAAGGGTATCCAAAATTGATTCTTATATGTACGTGGTTCTTCACTACGAACTTCCCTTCCTCTTCCAAGTGTCTTCCTGTCTATTTGAAAATATTTGCGCTGTTGTGAGAGAGAGAGAGAGAGAGAGAGAGAGAGAGAGAGAGAGAGAGAGAGAGAGAGAGAGAGAGAGAGAGAGAGAGAGAGAGAGAGAGAGAGAGAGAGAGAGAGAGAGAGAGAGAGAGAGAGGCGAAATTCGATACTCGCTTTCAATGCCTAAAACAGCAGTTCTTGGTCCACAACAACTCGAAGTGTGTGTGGGGTGGGGAGGGGAGAGAGGGGAGAGAGGGAAGAGGGGAAGAGGGGGAGAGGGAGAAACCAATGGCTATTTATGGGGAATCAAAATTCACAAACGAAAACACACGCTACTTGTAAGGGGGAAGGATGTTGGGAGGGATAGGAGGGAGGAAGAGGAAGAGGAAGAGGGAGGAGGGGGAGGAAAAGGAGGAGGAAGGAGGAGATGGAGGAGGGAGGACGAGGAAAAGGAGGAGGAAGGAGGAGAAGGAGTGAGTGAGTGGGGACGAGGTTAACTCAAGCACACCCCACCGCCAAAGAAAACTGTGAATGATAAACAAACACAAACGTGACTGCAAAAACAGCGAGTCCAGCACAAACACGGCTTGAAGGAAACCAAGTGTTGGCCCACCGACAGGAAAATATTCTCCCTTCTGCTTCCTCCTGCTTCTCTCTCCCTCTCTTTTTCTATTTCTTTTTCTTTCTATCTCCCCCCTCTTTCTTTCTCATTCTCTTTCTCTTTCTCCCTCTCTCTATCTTTCCCTCTTGCTCTCTCCCTCTCACCCTCCCCAGCGTGGCGCGTAAGCTTTTCTAAAGGGCAACGCAACACTCCTTATCAAAGGCAGGAGGTCCTCCGCTCCTTCCGCACGCGCCAAATGAAGTCAAAGGCGCCACCGAGTGAAGCAAGGTGTAGGACATGCGGTGGGTGAGCCGCGGTTTTGGATTCCTTCTGCTTCTCCTCCTTCGTCTTATTCATATCTTTCTTTTCCTATCTGGTTATTTTCATTATCATTATCATCGTTTTCATAATCATCATTGTTAGTGTCGTTATCATCGTTTTCATTAGGATTTTGCTTGGGTTTGATGATTTTAGTGGTGATGATTATGATGACTATGCACAATGACGACGATAAAAATAATGATAATTAATAGTATATCATCTCGACTAGCAATCACTATCTCATTGCCATTACTGATAATATCAGCATCCCCCCATCTCCATCTCTATATCTATCTCTGCTTCTATCCATTTCTATCTTCATCCCCATGTCCATGTCCATGTCCATGTTCATCTCCACCTTTCACCTCCACCGCCACCTCTCTCATTACTGCCTTTCCCTTCATTTCTCTCCCCGTGAAGTAACAAATCGCCCGCCAAGATGAACTTACCGATGACGTCACTCGCACCCCGAAGAACACCACGTCCGTCACCACATTACCTGAAAATAAACGACTCTGTTAATTACCGTCGAGACAAAACTCGGATCCACTCGCCGCCAGTAACGAGGGCCGGAACATCAGTGAATTTTGTTCCTTGTTCGCACTTTATTCGTCTGTATCTGGAATATCAAATATTTGCTCAGAGTGTGAAGAAAATATGTATGTAAGAAAGGTTTTTCTTCCTTATATGTAGAAAAAAAATGACCACAAAAATACTTCAAAAAAGGCATTTCATCCTTAAATACAGAATAGAATGACCACAAAAATTCTTAAAAAAGGCATTTCTTCCTTAAACATAGAATAGAATGAACACAAAAAGCCAAAAAAGGCACTTCGCCTCGACAACAAAGCACAAAGAAAGCGAGCGGCCTCACAAAGGGCGGAAAAGAACCGAGCTCAGAAAGCGAATTCTTCCAAGACGATAAATCCCGGGCCGACGGCGACAAGCAGGTGGTAATGAGGAGGCACGGGTGTGCGTGCGATTACCGCGGGGGACGCAGGCCACCTCGCAGCCGCCCGTGCCCACCACGCAGCGGGACCGTCGACTCCACCCTCGTCATTACACCTACTTCATGGCCGCCCATGGTCAGAGCCGCAGCCACGAAGGAGGATGTCGAGTCCACAGGGCGGTCAGCGGCGCTAGCGTGGGTGCAACGATCAGAGGCCCACGGGGAAGCTATCCGTGTTTTGGGGTCCTTTTTCTATCCTTTACGGAATAAATAAGAGGTTCAGGATGCGCGCGACACATAGCAACCGCCTGCTTCCCTCTTCGACTATCTCCGTAAAGGACTAATCAAGGCTCCATCCCAGACAACAATGGTAGCTTCGGGGCCTCCGCCTCGCCCCCCTCCTACAGGGGCCTCCAGCCGAGCGCCGGCAGGACCCCCGCTGATCATACAACCATAAAAATCTCCGAAATCTGCCCGTAAATAACACCCAAAAATTTTCACCCCAAAAAATAATTCTCCCGTTAGGGCGGCAGTCGTAAGTGATCCTGACAGCAGCGGATGCGAACCAATGAACTCGCGAACCTCCGTGATTCCTCCCCTCCCCTCTCCTCTCCTTCCCCCTGTCCGAAAGCTCTTGGGGACCACAATGGGTCGCCCGTGTCGGAGGGTCCCGGAGGCCGGGCGGGAGGGAGGGGGCGCCCCCCGGGGAGGGCTCCTTGAGACTCGAGGACCTCCTGACCATAGTATTGTCGCAGACACGGACCCCCTGATCAGCTCGTGGTCAGGCGGTTCGCCCGAAAGTAACTCCGCATCTTTGGGAAGAAGATTGTCTGGCATTATCTGCGGGCGGTTGTGAGTGACCTTCGGCGCTCTCCCGGGACCCCCAACCGACACGCCCGTCCATTCATCTTCCCGGGACTAATCTACACACTTGTTTCTCGCACTTTCCTCGCGAAGGGAACCGCGCCTAATTTACGAGCCGGGGCTCAAAACGGCTCCAAAATGAGACAGTCTTTAACACCTCGTCCGCCTCGCCTGTTCGGGGAAAGACGGGTTGCTCTCTCCTTACTCAATATCCCCCGATCGCTGGGAGGCGCGGTGGCGTGCCACCATAAACCTCCCCCAAAACGTGTTAAATTGTGTAATAAATCACCGCCGGGAGCCGCAGGTAGAATGGCGCTACGGCGTCCCTTCCCAACACCTGAAAGCTGCGGGGGGAAATAATAAAAATTTACTTCGCCCACTCGAAGGTGTCTGATGAGTGATAACACGCCCTCGCGCAGGGTTAACAAGCGTAGTTATAAGAGCGCGGTGCCCCGCAGCGTTGATAAGGTGCTGGAGGCCCTTCGTATCTCACGCCCAAAGCCTCCAGTGACGCCCGCCGTCCCGGAATAAAAGCAACACCCAGTGTGCTATTCCCGAGAGTTCCCTTCCGAAGCTATTTATGCGTACAGTCGAACATATATCTCCGAATAATAGAACTTAATCATCCCTCTATTCCTCCAATGAAATATCGCTGTAACCACAACCAACGAATCCTCCCCCCTTGCCCTAAGCCTCCAAGACTCCTTCCTGTGCATCTCATCCCCCAAACACATTAATCTGACGAGGCAGATGGGAGGCAGTTCGGCGGAGGGCCTTACGCACGCGCGAGCACACTCGCCCGGCCGCCGAGGAGCCCCAAATCGGCTCTGGAGGTGAAGTCGAGATGAAATGTGCCCCATTACGGCAGATTGCAAGGCGGTAAATCATCGCGCCGTGTTTAGCAGTCGGTAATTGGCAGTTGTTCTTGGCGTTTTCTGGCGGAGCGGCGGGACGATGGTTTGGTTCGGCCTTGTAGTAGCCACTTCCTCTCGGCGCAAGAAAGGCGGCGAGAACGGCTTGGGCTGTCTTCGTGGCGTCGCTCAAGAAGAGTTCATATCTTTTGAAGAAGATAAAGCTTGGAAGATGGACGAGGAGAAGAAAAAAAAAGTAGTCTTTTTAGTTGTCTTTCGACTCTTTCTTATTCGGTTCTTCGAGAAAGGGTCAGGCATGTAGCCATCGCCAACCAGGGAAAGAAAAAAAAAATCCTTTTCTCATAGCTTCCAATCCACAGTCCCGTATTACACCATCATCACCACAGGCACCCCACCGTCAATATAAACACCACAACAATAACCAAAACAAATCAAAACCACACAACCACCAACAACAAAACAAAAACAAAAATAACAAGGAAACACTCCGGAAAAAGAAAAAAAAATCCCTCTGCCTCCCCTTTCTCACGTCGCTGAATTCCCCAAACAATATCCTCCCATACACGCCCCTGGCTCACCCTTCCTTGGCCGCCCTCTTCAATATGCTCCCTTGATCCAGTGGCGATCACTTCCCGCGTACCTGGCTCACATCTCACCCGAAGAGTGACAATAACAACCGTAATTCACCTTCTTGTTCGCTTTCTGGGGTTTATATTTTTTTCTCTTACCCTTACCTCCATCCCCTACCCTCTGCACCCTTCGCCCTCTTATCCTCTGCCCCCCCCCCTGCCCCATCCTTTCCCACTACCCCTCGGCATCCTTATTTTTCTTCCCCTTCACCCTTTATCACTGCTCCCTTCCCCCTTTCTCCTTTACTATAACTGTCGCTTCTTTCCCTCGTCACTCTCCACCACCTTCTTCTTCTTCTTCTTCTTCTTCTTCTTCTTCTTCTTCTTCTTCTTCTTCTTCTTCTTCTTCTTCTTCTTCTTCTTCTTCTTCTTCTTCTTCTTCTTCTTCTTCCTTGTCCTCGTCCTCGTCCTCGTCCTCGTCCTCGTCCTCGTCCTCGTCCTCGTCCTCGTCCTCCTCCTCCTCTTTCACCTCCACCTTCTCCTCTATTTTCTTCCCACGCTCCATCAATACTTCCCCTTCAAATTTTCGCAATTTTTATTTCCTCTTTTGATTTCGAAAGGAGAGGAGGGGGAAAAAAACTCGAATTGACAAGCTTTTCTTTCCCCTTTCGTCTAAGAGGCCATTGATTTCCCTCGCTCCTTTCTTGGGCTCGCTTGTCCTCCTCCTCCTTCCTGACGACGTTCTTTCGTTCCTTGAAATTACTCTCCTCTCCTTTGGTTTTTCCCTTTTGTTTCTTGCTCTTTTTTTTTTTTTTCTTTTTTTCTCTTTCCTCTTGCTTACTTTTTTTTTTTTTTTTTTTTTTTTACAAAGTTTTCGTGTGTTTTTTTTTTCATCCCTCGGTTATCATTAGTCTCTTTAATTTTCCTTTCACAATCATCTCCCATTATAAATCTTCCTCTACATTTTTCCTACAATTATCACCATATTCTTTCCTCCCACAATCCTCCTCCTCCTCCTCCTCCTCCTCCTCCTCCTCCTCCTCCTCCTCCTCCTCCTCCTCCTCCTCCTCCTCCTCCTCCTCCTCCTCCTCCTCCGAGAATCCTACGAGATGACGCAATCAACGAAAACGTAAACCGCATCGTAATAATAGTAACATGAAAAACAACTCATTATTATAATGATGATGATGATGATGATGATGATGATGATGATGATGATGATTATGATGATAACAATAATAATAACAATCAACAAGAAAACAAAAAATCGCGACGGTCTCGGATATGTTGCCCCCCCCCCCCCATCGTAAATCTATCCTGGACTGGATATCATACAAATCTCGGTCTTTTATCAGCACTTCAAAAAAATGGGCCTATAGCACATTTCTCTCTAGGTCACTTTGTGAAGCTTGGTTTACAACATCCCCCCCTTACCAGCTTCCCCTCCCCTCCCTGGCCGACGCCCACCCCACCCCTCCCCTTCTCCCAATCCCCTACAACACTCACTCCCCTCTACCTCTACCACTACTCCTACCCCTCACCCATAACCTCCCCTCTCCCACCCCCACACACACATCCCCCCCTCCTTCCCCCACCCCGCGCCACACATACAACAACTAGTTCTGTGGCTCGGGCGTTGCAGAACGGTTTCATTGCGCAAAATATCAAAACTGATTTATAGGCCGATACCAGACGGTCTCAGCCATATACACCACGCGAACGAAACAGCCCATAAACAGATCGACGGCCCACGCGAAGTCTCAGGGGAGAGAGAGAGAGAGGGGGGGAGAGGGTAACAAGAGAAAACTAAAACGAAGAAAGAAGGAAGAATGTAAATAAAATTAGTAAATATATAAACCATAATAAAGATAAGAAGGCAAGAATATGGAAGGAGATGAAATAAAAATCAGGTCATAAACCTCGGGTCCAGAAATAAATCAACCGAGATGACTGCATCGCTACAGTACCCCAAGGGACCTGGGGGGGAGGAGAGAGAGAGAGAGAGAGAGAGAGAGAGAGAGAGAGAGAGAGAGAGAGAGAGAGAGAGAGAGAGAGAGAGAGAGAGAGAGAGAGAGAGAGAGAGAGAGAGAGAGAGAGAGAGAGAGAGAGAGAGAGAGAGAGAGAGCAAATGGAACAGAGTAAGTAAAGCACATGGGAAGAGAGAAGGAAGAAAGGGAAGGGCAACAAGAGAGAAACAGCACAGAGGGGAACTACTTCGGTCCTGAGCGCAGGTACGAGAATGTAGAGTCAATAACAACATTTGCACCCCCACCTCCCCACCACGGGAAGGAAGGAAGGAGAGAGGGGACGGGGGGGGGAGGAGGAGGAGGAGGAGGAGGAAGAGGAGGGAGGAAGAAGAGGAGGAAGGAGAACTGAGAGGGAAGGAAGGAGGAAGGAGGAAGAAGGAAGGAGGAAGGAGGAAGGAAGGAGGAGGAGGAGGGAAATGAGGAAGGAGAACCGAGAAGGGCGGAGGGAGGAGGAGGAAAAGGAGGAAAGAGAACCGAGAAGGGAGGAAGGAAAAGAGGAAGGAGAACCGAGAAGGGAGGAGGGAGAAGGAGAACCGAGAAGGGAGGAGGGAGGAGGAGAGAGGAGGGAGGAGAACTGGAGAGGGAGTAGGAAAGAGAAGACAGAGAAGGGAGGATGGTGGCGGAGCAGGAAAAGGAGGAGGCGGAGGAGGAGGAGGGAGGATGGAGGAGGCGGAGGATGGAGGAGGCGGAGGAGGAGGAGGGAGGATGGAGGAGGCGGAGGAGGAGGAGGGAGGATGGAGGAGGCGGAGAGAGGGGGAGAGGGGGAAGAGGACGCAGAACAACATCGATGTGGAATGTGCCACACCTGGCCACTCGGCAGTCGTACAATCGACGACGACACGACCGCCACAAACAGAGCGGTATGAGAGCGCGCCGTCAGCCACCACACCACCAATGGCGCATTCGATCTTTTTTTTCCTTTCTTTCTTTTTTTTAAGTCCCAAACGCCGATGCCCTAAACCCTCCTCGTCCACGATCAAAAAAAAAATGGATAAATAAATAAACATGCAGTATGTAGCAACACATCATTCCCAGTTAGGCCACTTTTCATTCATGGACCACGATAATTCACCTGGAAGACACGTTAGGCAAGTAAACACGTTGCTCTCATAACTACGTGTCTGCGAGGAAGGCGGTGCCACCTCTCTCTCTCTCTCTCTCTCTCTCTCTCTCTCTCTCTCTCTCTCTCTCTCTCTCTCTCTCTCTCTCTCTCTCTCTCTCTCTCTCTCGGATCTGTGAGGTCTTTAAGTGAGCAATATGAGGGCCGCGTGCGTAACACTTTCCACCCAAAGACCGTCCGGGAGTCACTCTACCCTTCCCTCTCACTCCTCCTACCTTTTTCTCTTCACTCTAATATTGAAAAGATTTCCCACCAATTGCCACCGCCAAACCATAAATTTTAATCAACAATCATGATACCCAACTTCCTTCCACACCCAAACTATAGCGAATCAAACCTCATAAAAAAACGTAATGGCGATATAAATAATAACAAAAGCAATAATAATAATAATAATAATAACAATATTAATAATAATAATAATAGTATTAGGTACTGTCCACTATGCACGTGAAGCTAACGTATCGATCCGTGCGACGGTGCAGGCACGAGGAGGGGATAGAGAGGGGGAGGGGGTGTAAAAGGTGAAGAGGGAGGTGTAGTGGCCGGTGAGCAGCAAGGTACAACAGAGACGGGCCCCCTCACCCCCTTTATCACTTCATATACATCTCTCTCTCTTTCTCTTTCTTTCTTTCTTTCTTTCTTTCTTTCTTTCTTTCTTTCTTTCTTTCTTTCTCTCTCTTTCTACCCATCCTTCCAATCCTCTATCCTTCCTTTTCCCCTTGAAAGGGAGAGACTCAGCAAGGGCGTAACGACTCTAAGGAGGAAGGATAAGTGGAAATGGAAAGGAAGTGAAGGCAAGGAAGGGAGGAGGATGGGAACGAAGGGAGGGGGATGGGAACGAAGGGAGGGGGATGGGAACGAAAGGAGGAGAGGGGAACGAAAAGGTGGAGGGAAGGGAACGAAAAGAAGAGGGGGAAATGGAAGGGAACGAAAAGGGGGGAGCAGAGGGAACAAAAAGAATGGGGGAAATGGAAGGGGACGAAAGAAGGGGAAGGGGAAGGGGAAGGAAGAGAAGGAAAAGATGGAAAGAAAGGGGGTCTTTCAACTTTCCTAATAAAAGCGGCGAAATGGGGTTTGATCACAACGAATCCGCCTGTTAATGTTGACAGAGAGTCCTGCCTGGGGGGCGTGAGACTGTTGCTGCTGCCGTTACTGTTATTAACTTAATGCTATTCCATATTTTCTGAAAATCAGCCGTTATTTTTCAATCCGCGGTCGATTTCCTTCTAAATAACCATCCATTAACTGCAAATAATCACGGGGGACATGCGGCTTTTGAAGAAGTATGTACACGAAATATATTCTCTTCCTCTGTCTTTTCCTCAGTTGATAACAATTTTCGAAAACCAGTTCTTATCTTCCGTTGATAAGAATTTTCGGAATCCGGTCTTATCTTCAGTTAATAACAATTTTCGAAAACCAGTTTTATCTTCAGTAAATAATAATTTTGCTAACTCTTCGGGAACTCTCAGTAGACAACGTGTAACGTGTATCGGCCGCGACTTGCCACCGCCAGGTAGTCGCCGCTCTCGTAAACAAAAAGGAAAGATCACACAGGAAACATAACCGTCGGCTATATAACAATCAGGCAACGTCGAAATTTCCCACCATCAATCTCCCTCAGCAGATGTATAGCCTATACCCAATATCTTCCATTAATTCTGATGTCCTCTTTACAAGGTGGTCGTAATGGAAAAATTCACTTATGGAAAGGCCGATCTCCCGAGTCCCCAGTTCAGCTGAAAAATCTCCCGTCGAGAACAGATGAAGGCGGGCGGGCGGGCGAGCGCGGGAGGGCGGGGTCCCCGTTCCGTGTGATAATGATCGTGTGATGGCGGGCTTCCAGGGTGTACTTTTCTTTCATTATGTCTACGCTTAATTATCCGCTTTGAACATTTCCATGCCTTCCGCCTATCAGCAAGCCGTATTCGGGACCATTAGCGTCTGCCTGATCTCCAGCCGAGAAACTGATGTCATCGCGGATCAGAAAATTGCGTCCAGAGGGGCAGGGCAGACAGACGCCCTCGCAAACCCTATCCCCCTCCCCCGCCCCCCTGACTTTGCGACCTCCTCGGGTCGTTCCACATGTTTGCACTGAACAATATCCCCCTTTTCGCACGACCTCTCTCTGCCACCTCTTTGTACGATTTCTTGGGTCCTACCACACTTTTTTCCACGACCTCTTTGGGCTTTAGTGCGTGCGTATATATATATATATATATATATATATATATATATATATATATATATATATATATATATATATATATATATATATATATATATAAGGGAACACCCCCACCTACTCGTGGGGTCGTACCACCCGTTTCTACGATACTCGCTCGTTCCCATGTAAAATTAAGGGTAGAAACCGTATGATTTCTGTATGAGGGTGTTTATTATGTGCATTTGAGGGTCTCGTTGTGGGTCCGCGTCCGTAATTTGCTTATGTAAATGTATGCAAGAGAATGCGACTCTGGAATGTATAAATGAATGAATGTAGTCCTACGTGAGCGAGCGAGCGAGCAAGGGAGAGAGAGAGAGAGAGAGAGAGAGAGAGAGAGAGAGAGAGAGAGAGAGAGAGAGAGAGAGAGAGAGAGTGAGTGAGTGAGTGAGTGAGTGAGTGAGTGAGTGAGTGAGTGAGTGAGTGAGTGAGTGAGTGAGTGAGTGAGTGAGTGTGTGTGTGTGTATCATATAGAATGCTAGCGTTTATAGACAAACAAACAGATATTCATATACATAGGTATTGGTAAGCATGCAGACAAACAAGCATACAGAGATCCAGATAACCAAACCAAAACAAAAAAACTTCCAAAGACTAAAACAAGTAACAAATAAAGTCCGAACAAGTGAGCATCGCCTTGAAATCCGGAAGCCGGGGTTAGTATGGGAGCGAGCACCACTCACAATGAGATTACTGTTGCGGTCGTCTTCTGGCCCGGTCTAGCATGCGCTCT
>NW_028234405.1:19744567-19747067 GCF_977035675.1 Penaeus japonicus | reverse complement strand
ACACAGGCCGGCAGCCGGTCGCTCCTGCTCGGGGCCTCCGAGGAACACGGCTTTCTCTCCCTCCGTTCCACCCTCCTTCCTTCCTTCCTTCCTTCCCTTATACCCTCTCTCTCTCTCTCTCTCTCTCTCTCTCTCTCTCTCTCTCTCTCTCTCTCTCTCTCTCTCTCTCTCTCTCTCTCTCTCTCTCTCTCTCTCTCTCTCTCTCTCTCTCTCTCTCTCTCTCTCTCTCTCCCTCTCTCCTTCATCCATTCAATTCTTCCCACCTTAACTTCTTTCTCTCCCCTCCCTTTCCACAATAACTCAAGAAAAAATAAACATACGCATATAAATAATATATAATAAAAACAAAAAACGTGGGAACCATAGTATGCCTTTCCTTCTCCGACGAGCGACTCCCAGGCAGCAGTTTGAGGCCGTGGGTAAAACAGGCGAGATGCGCTCCGGGCGATTTCCCCGTGAGAGCTACGCTGGAATACACGCTCAACATCGGTGCGAGTGTGAAAGTGAGTGAGTGAATGAGTGAGTGTGTGTGTGTGTGTGTGTGTGTGTGTGTGTGTGTGTGTGTGTGTGTGTGTGTGTGTGTGTGTGTGTGTGTGTGTGAGTGAGTGAGTGAGTGAGTGAGTGTGTGTGTGTGTGTGTGTGTGTGTGTGTGTGTGTGTGTGTGTGTGTGTGTGTGTGTGTGTGTGAGTGAGTGTGTGTATGCGCGCGTGCGCCCTCCTGTCTGAGTGCATTTGTGAGTTTGAGTACATACTGTATCTACGTCCGCAAGAGCGCAAGCAAACACACGGGTGCATACATATCTGAGGCAATGAGCGCGTGAATGATTCACCGAGCAAGCACTTCCTTCCAGCCTAGCCCAACCTGGCCGGCAAGGAGGTCCAGAATTAGAATTCTTCTTCTTCTTCTTCTTCTTCTTCTTCTTCTTCTTCTTCTTCTTCTTCTTCTTCTTCTTCTTCTTCTTCTTCTTCTTCTTCTTCTTCTCCTCCTCCTCCTCCTCCTCCCCCTGCCTGTCCCCCTCTTCTCCTCCCCCTGCCTCTCCCCCTCTTCTCCTCCCCCTGCCTCTCCCCCTCTTCTCCTCCCCCTGCCTCTCCCCCTCTCCCTACCCCCCCCTACTCAAACTCTCCCACGCCTTCAGACTACGGCCTCCTCTCCTCCTCGGCCTCACACTCCGCTGCTTCCTGAAACAATGGAGTCAGTCGCTCATGATTTATTCAAGCGACTAAAGGACCAGGATTTACAAAATTGCAAAGAATACTTTTTCTCTCTTTTTTTGACACCCAGAACTAGAGATGCGCTGACAGCCCCCCATACCCCCCCTCATATCTAACACGTGAAGTATAGAATCTTGAGAGAAAGGGAAGAAGAAGGGCAGGGGGGAAGGGGAGATGAGAATGAGGGGGCAGGGGAGAGGGGAAGGATAGGGAAGGAGGGAGAAGGGGAAAGGGGAAGGGGGAGGATGAGGAGAAGGGGGGGGAAGGGGAGAGGGGAAGAATGAAGGAGGGAGAAGCGAGAGAGGGAGGGGGGTGAAGGTGAAGGTGAAGGAAGAAGAGGGGGACAAGGAGGTGGATGAGGAGGAACGGAGGGAGTTGAAGGGGGAGGGGAGAGGGAGGAGGGAGGTAGATGGCACTTCTGCCTTTGTGAAGCCTTTGTTTTATGGGATCCTTTCTCGTAATGGCATGGTGTCAAGTCGGCACTCTGGACCCTGGCACCAACACCCACGTGGGGCATCAACGCCTCCGATCTCTTGAGGGACTCTATTAGGGGAGGGGGAGGAGGAGGGGGAGGGGAGGGAGGAGGAAGGAGGGAGGGTGAGGGAAGGAGGAGAGATAAGGAGAGAAAGGAGAGGGGGAGGGAGAAGGGTTGGGACAGGAAGAGGGAAAGACCGGGGAAGTGAGATAACCAGAGCGAGCAAGCGAGCGACGGGAAAAGTGTAGAAAATAAAGGCGAAACACCGCAAAACAAAAAAGAATAATCCCCCATCCTTCCTTCTCGCACCACCTCCAACGACCCCCCCCCCACCCCCCTCGCCGAAGCCCAAGTCTGTTTATGTGTCTCCTCAGCCACTTTCAGACGGCCAAGGAAGCGCCTCGGGGCCAGTTACTCACTCAGAGCGACGGAAGGAGGCGGTGAAGTACTTAACGGACTCGAGGCGACTCCAATGGAAAGTGAAGTGGCGGTGACAAGCGGGCGGGAACAGCGCCGGGGGCGAGGCAGGAGAGGCGTAGATGCCGGCGTCGCCTTTTGTCGCACGCCCGCGCGCGCCCGCCTCCTCCTAGCCTTTCCCTCGCGGCGCTGCTGGAGACGTCCTCGAGAGGGGAACGCGGTATCTTGCCTCGCCTTCGACGGCCGGGTGGATGTGCAGAAGGACGCGTGGGCGGGGTGGCAGGGTGGTAGGGTATCGGGGGAGCAGGGTGGACGGTCGGAAGGGTATCGTGGAGGCAGGGTGGCAAGGTTGTAAGGCATCGGGGAGGCAGGGTGGCTAAGGGCAGGGGAGTGGGCA